>NC_141800.1:7239556-7390034 GCF_057944985.1 Cucurbita pepo subsp. pepo | reverse complement strand
AACTCTTAAGCCATGTTGAACTCCTTAGTACCTTAAATAAATTTGGTCTCCTCTAATAAGACAGGAATTTCTCTTATGATCATTAAATTCTTATAGACCCCAAGCTCAATATCATAAATACAATTATGCTTTATCTTGAACACACCAAACATGAAACTAAAGTGGGTTCAATTTAACTCCATTTTATTGCCATCTTGAATGATGTGTAGGGTATATTCTTGATTTACCTTAAAGATCTTGTCGGATGATAGTTTATATTAGTTAAGCTTTTTGCAAAATCACAGTTAGAAGACAACAACGATGAACCTAGGTCTATTAGTCATTTCAAAGACAATTTCTTTGTCCATCTCATCGGAATAACAGTTCAACTAAATCCATATTATGTAAAAAACAAGTTTACGACTCATAACACCAACTACCTAAATTATGACCTAAAAATTTGAAAACATAAGTTGTAGTTGATAATTGCACAAAAATTTTCCTAAATCCATGAACTTGTGTCCAATTAGTCAATTCTAAAGATTGTAACTAGCATAGAGTAATTGAAGCTCCACGTGATTACTTAACTAAAGTTCTTCTCATCTTTAAAGAAGCATGGTTTGCACTTAAGTTCATGAAATGCTTATAGATTCCAACTCTTAGTACTACTAATGCCAGTATGTTTCATATGAGTTTGTCATAAATGAAACTAAGGTGCATTCAATACAACTTTATTCTGTTGTCATACGAGGCAAAATAGAAGAATTAAATCAAATAAACTGATGAACTGAACCGAATCAATCAAACCCAAATTGATTAGTTTGTTTCCTTTGTTGGGTTGTTGGTTTATTTTATAACCCTTCTATATTATAACAATTCAATATAACATGCCTTACTTACAAGTAAAATATTAGACCATTAACTTTTCATTTTATAGCCGTCCAACCACTCAGAAAAATATATCTGAGTAGAAGCTAAATATTGGGTATTTAATAAAAGGCATTTGGTTTAGTGGTACGACCCTCACTTATGGTGCAACCTCAAATGCCCCTATGTCTAAATCTTTTCTTATTGAAAGACTTCATATTTATATAAACTTGTTGTTCGTATTATACTTACCATCTTAGGAAATAAAGAAAAAAAAAAGAAGAAAAACAAAAATTAAGGCGATTAAAATTATAATGATAATGCTCTTAATATCATTTCATGTTTTCCACTTTTAGTAAGTATGCCTATCCAAATCTTAAGCAGATCTAGTAGAAAGCTCTTTGTTCTTATTATGTTCTTGTTTTGTTCTCCAAGACACATTCTACATCCAAGGCTTCAGTTCAAGTACATCGAGAACTTCATGTGTTTCCTGCAATACGACAAAATATGACCTTAATACCTAGGCCCAAGGATTTATACATACGTTTTAAGTGGCATAACAAGGGCATTTGGTCTAGTGGTATGATTCTCGCTTTGGGTGCGAGAGGTCTCGAGTTCGATTCTCAAAATGCCCCTTCAAGAGAGATTGTAGAATTAAACGAAGTAAATAAATACAATAAAATGACATAAGTTATAAATTGTGAATGATAAGCTTAAAATAATCTAAATAATAACAATGCATTCTATGTCGAAATGATTCATAAATTATACCTAATTTTTCTAATTTTGGACATGTTATTGATGACGAGACGTTTAGGGTTTTGTGACATGAGAATTGTGGGGATGTAGCTCAGATGGTAGAGCGCTTGCTTTGCATGTGAGAGGTACGGAGATCGACACCCCGCATCTCCAAAATAATACTATCCATTATTAAGTATGTTATTTCTTTTCAATTTTTCCTTAGTCATGACATGTTGAGTAGCCATATTTCTTCTTTTTTCACTATTATTAAGTATGTTATTTCTTTTCAATTTTTCCTTAGTCATGACATGTTGAGTAGCCATATTTCTTCTTTTTTCACTATTATTGATGACGGAAAATTTAGGGTTTTGTAACATAAGAATTGTGGGGATGTAGCTTAGATGGTAAAGCGCTTGCTTTGTATGCAAAAGTTATAGGGATCGATACCTTACATCTCCAAAATAAACTATCCATTATTAGATATATTTTTTACTTTCAATTTTCCCTTATTCATGACATGTTGAGTAGCGATATTTCTTCATTTTCACTATTATTGATGACGGAAAATTTAGGGAATTTAGCCCAGATGGTAGAGGCGAAAAACTATTTGTTATTAATATTTTATTTCTATTCAATCTTTCCTTATTTATGACATAATGAGCCGAGATATTTTTTCATTTACACAATTATTTATGACGGGACATTTAGAGTTTTCTGATATAAGAATTGTGTGTATGTGGATCAAATGGTAGAGCGCTCGCTTCTCGTGTGGGTAGTACGGGGATCGATACCTTTCATCTCCAAATGAATGGATTATTAAATATATTATTTCTTTTCAAAATTTTCATATTTACGACATATAATGCGTAGGGATAGTTTTTCATTTTCACTATTATTGATAACGAGACATTTAGGGTGTTATGATGTAAGAATCATGGGGATGTAGCTCAGATGGTAGAGTTCTCTCGTTGCATGCAAGTGATACGTGGATCGATACCCTGCATCTCCAAAATAAACCTTGTTTGTTATTAAATATGTTATTTCTTATCAATTTTTCTTTATTCATGACATGTTAAGTGTGATATTTCTTCATTTTCCCTATTATTGATGATGGAAAATTTAGGGGTTTTGTGATGCAAGAATTGTGGGGATGTAACTCAGATGCTAGAGCGCGCTTAGCATGCGAGAGGTATGGGGATCGGTACCTTGCATCTCCAAAATAAACTCTATTCAATCTTTCCTTATTTGTGACATCATGAGCGGAAGTATTCATGACATGTTAAGTGTGATATTTCTTCATTTTCCCTATTATTGATGATGGAAAATTTAGGGGTTTTGTGATGCAAGAATTGTGGGGATGTAACTCAGATGCTAGAGCGCGCTTAGCATGCGAGAGGTATGGGGATCGGTACCTTGCATCTCCAAAAGAAACTCAGGTATGGGGATCCATACTCGCATCTTTAAAGGAAACTATTTGTTATTACTACTTTATTTCTATTCAATTTTTCCTTATTTATGGCATAATGAGCGGCGATATTTTTTCATTTTCACTATTATTGATGACAAGACATTTAGGATTTTGTGACATAAGAATCATGGGGATGTAGCTCAGATGGTAGAGCACTCACTTTGCATGCGAGAGGTACGGGGATCGATACTTTACATTTGCATCTCTAGAAGAAACTATATGTTATTAATATTTTGTTTTTATTCAATATTTCCTTTATTATGACATAATGAGCAGAGATATTTTTTCGTTTTCACTATTATTGATGAATTTAAAGTTTTGTGGATTCAGATGGTATAGCGATCACGACATAATGAGCAGAGATATTTTTTCGTTTTCACTATTATTGATGAATTTAAAGTTTTGTGGATTCAGATGGTATAGCGATCACTTTGCATGCGGGAATGTAGCTGATCACTTTGCATGCGGGAATGTAGCTGATCACTTTGCATGCGGGAATGTAGCTCAGATTGTTTTATTTCTATTAAATCTTTTCTTATTTTGACATATTGAGCAGAGATATTTTTTTATTTTCACTATTATTGGTGATGGTAGGTTTAGGATTTTATGACATAAGAATTGTGGGGACGTAGCTCAGATGGTAGTGCACTCGCTTCGCATGTGAGAAGTTCGAGAATCGATACCATGCATCTCCAAAGGAATCCTACTACCAAATATTCTATTTCTATTTCAAATTTTTCTTATTTATGACATAATGAGCCGGGATAGTTTTCATTTTTACTATTGTTGATGATGGGACGTTTAGGGTTTTGTCATGTAAGAATTGTTGGGATGTAGCTAAGATGGTAAAGTGCACTCTTTGCATGCAAGATCCACGAGGATCAATACCCCGCATCTCCAAAAGTAACTATTTGTTATTAATATTTTATTTTTATTCAATCTTTCCTTATTTACAACATAATGAGTAGATATATTTTTTCATTCTCACTATTATTGATGATGGGAAGTTTAAAGGTTTTGTGATGTAAGAATTGTATGGATGTAGCTTAAATGGTAGAGTGCTTGCTTTGGATGCGAGAGGTACAAGGATCGCTATCATGCATCTCCAAATGAAAACAATCAATTATTAATCTTATTTATGACATAACGAGCAAAGGTAGTTTTTCATTTTAACTATTATTGATGACGAGAGGATTAGGGTTTTGTGGTGTAAGAATTGTGGGGATGTAGGTAAGATTATTTAGTGCACTAAAAGGTATATGGGTCGATACCCCACATCTCCAAAAAAAAATTTATTTCTATTAAATCTTTCCTTATTTATAACCTAATGAGCAGAGATAGTTTTTCATTTTCACTTTTATTGATGACGTGACGTTTAGGGTTTTGTGATGTAATAATTTTCGGGATGTAGTTTAGATGGTAGAATGCTTTCTTTGCATGCAAGAGGTACGGGAATCCATACCCCACATCTAAAAAAGAAACTAATTGTTATTAATATTATATTTCTACTCAATCTTTCCTTATTTAGGACATAATGAGTGGAGATATTTTTTCATTTTCACAATTATTGATGACGGGGCGTTTTGGATTTTCTGATGTAAGAATCGTGGGGATGTAGCTCAGATGGTAGAGTTTCCCATGTGAGAAGTACGGGATCGATACCTTCTGTAAATGAATTGATTACTAAATATATTATTTCTTTTTAATTTTTTCTTATTTCGACATAATGAGCAAGGATAATTGTGCGGATATAGCTCATATAGTAGAGCGCTCGCTTAACATGTGAGAGGTGCGGGGATTAATACCCCGCACTCTAAAGGAAGACTATTGATTATTAAACGTATTATTTCTTTTCAATATTTTCATATTTATGACATAATGATATGGTAGAGAGCTCGCTTAGCATGTGAGAGGTGCGGGGATTGATACCCCGCATCTCTAAAGGAAGACTATCGATTATTAAATGTATTATTTCTTTTAAATATTTTCTTATTTATGACATAATGAGCAAAAATAGCTTTTCATTTTCACTATTATTGATGACGAGACGTTTAGAATTTTGTGATGTAAGAATCATTGGGATACAGCTCATATGGTAGAGCGTTCGCTTAGCATATGAGAGGTATGGGGAATGATACCCTGCATCTCCTAAAGAAACTATAGGTTATTAATATTTTATTTCTATTCAAGTTTCCTAATTTTTGACATAATGAGCCGAAATTTCATTTTCACTATTATTGATGACGGGTAGTTTTGGGTTTTGTTACCCAAGAATTATGGGGATGTAGCTAAGATGGTAGAGTGCATCTCCTAAAGAAACTATTCATTATTAATATTTTATTTCTATTCAATTTTACCTTATTTGTGACGTAATGAGCAGAAATATTTTTTCCTTTTCACTATTATTGATGACGAGCAGTTTTGGGTTTTGTTATGTAAGAATTGTGGGGACGTAGCTAATATGGTAGAGTGCTCTCTTTGCATGCGATTGGTACAGGGATCGATACCCCGAATACCCGGCTCTATATTCTTAAATGCTCTATAATATGGTGGTGCCTTAATGAGATATTTTAAATGGATTGTATACGCGTTTAAATGTTGTTTGCTACACACAAAAAGATAGGGATACTTAAATTTTTAAGTCACTCTTGAAAAGTATGGTGTGGGATAAATTAGATTATTGCCTATTATTTCTAAGAATATATTAAGTCTTGGGACTAATGTTTGTCATTTGTAGAGATGGCATATAATAGAGCAATTCATTAAAACGTTCTCATTTAGAGCAATTCATATAGTACCACTCATTGTTCTCAATATGTTTATGTAATTAATCTTCCTATTATTTGTAAGAATAATTCATATAGTACCACTCATTGTTCTCAATATGTTTATGTATTTAATTTTCCTATTATTTGTAAGAATATTAAGTCATGGGACGAATGTTTGCCATTTGTAGCCGTTCTCGTTTAGAGCAATTCATAGTACTACTCATTGTTCTCCTTCTGAATATGTTTATATATTTAATCTGCCTATTATTTGTATGAATATTAAGTTCTGGGACGAATGTTTGCCATTTGTAGAGATGGCATATAATAGAACAATTCATAGTACTCTTCTCCTTTATAGCAATTCATAGTACCACTCATTGTTCTCGTTTTGAAGATGTTTATGGATTTAATCGACCTATGTCTCTTGATTTGCTTCCTATTCATTCTAATATTTTTTTGAGTAAAACAACCACAATTAAGGCAGATATGATCAAAACATTGCACAAACAGGTGAAAGGAGACAATTGGGAAACAAAAAGTTACTTTAAGAATTAAATATTTTTGTGAGTAAAGCCACCACAAGTAAGGTCTGATCAAAACATTGCATAAAGAGGTGAAAGAGACAATTGAGAAACAAAATTTCAAAGTTGCTTAAAGAATTAACAAAGGAAAGAAATCATTTTTCAACCCAATAACTGGGTTTGGATACATTTTCGCAAGGAGCGATTTCCATCTCAAAGGAAGACAAAGTTACATCCAAGAGTGGATAACCCTTATCAAGTCCTTAACAATGCATATAAAATGATGTTCCTTGAGAATTTTCAGCACATTCTACTTTCAATTTTCAATGTTGCAGACTTAGTTCTTTTGATGTAGGTGATGATTTTTCTGATTCGAGGACGAATCCTTTTGACGAGGGGGAAGATGATAAGGATCACGGTGATCCCAATGTTCCAACTGGACCAGCCAAGAAGATTCAACAAGCATTCATTCTTTATCTATAAAATTGGATAGGCTTTGTTCAACTCTCATTTCATGTGTTACAAGCTTATTCGATTGAGGAAGAACCATTTGGAGCTTCGGAAGTGAATATTTACACAGTTAAAGTAGAGGATGAAGTTGCAAGCATCATTAGATGAGTTGTTAGAAAACTTTATTTATCTTTAATTCATAAAGTATGTAATGGTGAAATTGACCTTGTCTACGGTGGAGATTCAAGGGGATTGAGATTAAATCCCGGCCACTAACTTCTTTTGTGCGGAGACTATAAATATCGTCAAATTATTATGTAAAAATAAGATTTTAGAGGAATGAAATTGATCTCTCAAGTTGAGAAGTTCTCTTAAAAAGAAACTACATAAACTTAAAAGATGTTAATTCCATTTTACAATATTTAAAGGGTAGCAAAGAAGTAGTTTTGACATATCAATGTAGGTTTTGAAAACTAAAATTTAAAAATTTAAAAATTTAAAAAAATTTAAAAATAAATATAAAATAAAAGTCGTTTTCAAAAAACTTAGTTTGTGGTGAAATTTTGCTTAAAATTCAAATGTATTGTTTCAATATCTATCCCAAAGGAATGCATATGCTTTAGTGGCAATGCAGCTTCAACCAAAATAATTTGAGCGGGATCATTCATAATCTTAAAGGTAGGAAATATAGGATATGAACTTCATTTATGTCCATATTTTTTAATAATATTAATTGAAATACATCCAATTGATTTGAAGAATAAATTCTATTATGTTATGGACAATGTGAAATTAACGTGACAATAATAGTAGGTTCTAAAGCACAAAAAAACACGTGGATAAATTTCAAATGTTGTGGCACACAAAACACATGGACTAGCAACTAAAAATGATTGTTTCACTACAAGGGCATTTGGTCTAGTGGTATGATTTTCGCTTCGGGTGTGGAGGTCTTGAGTTTGATTCATGAAATGCCCCCACAATTATATCAATTTAAATAGTTTGTTGTTTCTTTGTTGGGTTGTTGGTTTATTTGATAACCCTTGAATATTAGAATTGGCATAAGCAACCGCCCGATTTGCGCCCGATTATTTCTTTGCTTACTGCCGGATTATTTCCTTGAACTCCTAGAGATAAGATTGCCATCAAAGCAATTTGCTTATTTTTCTTTAATTAAACTCTCCTAGAAAAACCAATTTGCCTATTTTTCTTTAATTAAACTCTTCTAGAAAAACTAACTATTTGTATAAGATTGCCACCAAAGAATATGGGTTCCAACTCAAGGAATAAGATTGCCATCAAAGCAATTTGCTTATTTTTCTTTAATTAAACTCTAGCCTGATTATGAGTGTCAAAATTTGGTTTAACCAAATATGCATGTTTGCCAAATAAAACCCACAAATTTGAGTGGAATTTTGAGTGTCAAAATTTGGTTCACTCAAACTTGCATGCTTGCCGCATAATCCCACAAATTTGAGTGGAATTTTGAGTGTCAAAAATTTGGTAATCTCAAATTTGCATAAACATGTAAATATGACTCTATAAATAGAGTGATTAAGGAAAATGGAAAGTTTGCTCGAAAAACTTTGAGAAAGTCTCTCAAAGCTCTCTCTTTACATATACTAAATTCCTTTCACGTTTAGTCATTCACCGGATTCCACAATCCCGTTCTAAGGCTGGAGAATAGTTGGGAAGACACTAGTGGTGGTTCGAAACCAGTTCGTTAAGAAAAAGAAATTTGAACTACAAAAGGTTAGTATTCAAACTCATTGAGTTTTAATGCTTTTGAACATGCTAGCTAATTTACTATAATTGATGTACTTAGAGTGCCTAAGATCCAAATTGCTTCTGCACGTGTTATTGTAACACCATCAGTATTAACAAATTTATATCAACATCAAATAAAGTAAATGAAATAACGATGATATGTTCAATGCATAATTGAATACGAAGTCCACAACAAGGATATTTATGAACATCAAATAAAGTAAATGAAATAACGATGATATGTTCAATGCATAATTGAATACGAAGTCCACAACAAGGATATTTGGTTTAGTGGTATGATTCTTGGTTTAGTGGTATGATTCTTGCTTTTGGTGTGAGAGGTTTTGAGATCAACTCTTGGATTTTCCCTTTAATATAAAAGACCTAAATAATGAAATCCAATGCACTTAATTTGTTTGTGTTTTTGTAGGTAAAACAATTTATTAATTAAGAATGTCATGTATGGATTGAAAAGTTAAAATGGTTGATGATTTTCTTTTCTTTAAATCCTTAAACTTCCTATTATACAAAAAGGCCTACCTCACCTTGTTGAACTTCCTTTTAGCCCCTCAACTCCAAACAAATATAGATTTCAAACTTGAGAGAAAAAATCATATCGAGTGAGAGCTAAAAATGATAGATGTTCAAGAAGAAAAATTTGGTCTAGTGGTATTATTCTTTTTTAGGGTGTGAGAGGTCCTAAGTTCACATCTTAGAATAGAGGGATTCATAGTACCGTTCTCCTTTAGAGCATAGTACCACTCATTGTTCTCCTTCTGAACATGTTTAAAAAGTTACTTTAAGAATTAAATATTTTTGTCAGTAAAGCAACCACAAGTAAGGTCTGATCAAAACATTGCATAAAGAGGTGAAGGAGACAATTGAGAAACACAATTTCAAAATTGCTCCAAGACTTAACAAATGACGAAAGGAAATCATTTTTCAACTCGATAACTGAGTTTGGATATATTTTCACAAGGAGCGATACCCATATCAAAGTCAGAGGAAGACAAAGTTACATCCAAGAGGGGATGCCCCTTATCAAATCATTGAAATAATTAATAACAATGCATATAAAATGATCTTCGTGGAGAATTTTCAGCACATGAGAATGGTGGGGATTAATATAATATCAATGCATTCTATGTCGAAATGATTCATAAATTATACCTAATTTTCCCAATTTTGAAATTCCTATTTTGGACCTATTATTAATGACGAGACGTTTAGGTCTTTGTGACATGAGAATCGTGGGGATGTAGCTCAGATGGTATTGCGCTCGCTTTGTATGCGAGAGGTACGGGGATTGATACCCTACATATCTCCAAAATAAAACTATCAATTATTAAATATGTTATTTCTTTGGAATTTTTCCTTAGTCATGACATGTTGAGTAGCGATATTTCTTCATTTCTCACTATTATTGATGACGGAAAATTTAGGGTTTTGTGGTGCAAGTATTGTGGGGATGTAGCTCAGATGGTAGAGGCACTCACTTAGCATGCGAGAGGTATGGGGATTGAGATACCCTGCATCTCCAAAAGAAACTATTTGTTATTAATATTTTATTTCTGTTCAATCTTTCCTTATTTATGACATAATGAGCGGAGATATTTTTTTCATTTTCACAATTATTGATGACGGGACATTTAGGATTTTCTGATGTAAGAATCGTTCGGATGTAGCTCAGATGGTAGAGCTTCCCATGTGGGAAGTATGGGATCAATACCTTGCTTCTCCAAATGAATCGATTACTAAATATATTATTTCTTTTCAAATTTTTCATATTTACTACCTAATGAGTAGAGATAGTTTTTCATTTACACTATTATTGATGACAATATGTTTAGGGTTTTGTAACATAAAAATTGTGGGGATGTAGCTCAAATGGTAAAGTGCTCGCTTTGTATGCAAGAGCTATGGGCTTCGATACCTTTCATCTTTGAAATAAAACTATCTATTATAAAATATATTTTTTACTTTCAATTTTCCCTTATTCATGACATGTTGAGTAGCGATATTTCTTCATTTTTACTATTATTGATGACGAAAAATTTAGGGTTTTGTGATTCAAGAATTGTGGGTATTTAGCCCAGATGGTAGAGCGCTCGCGTAGCATACGAAAGGTATGGGGATGTATACCCTGCATCTCCGAAAGAAACTATTTGTTATTAATACTTTAGTTCTATTCAATCTTTCCTTATTTATGACATAATGAGTCGAGATATTTTTTCATTTACACAATTATTGATGACGGGACGTTTAGGATTTTCTAATGTAAGAGTTGTACGGATGTAGATCAAATGGTAGAGCGCTCACTTCTCGTGTGGGTAGTACGGGGGTCAATACCTTGCATCTCCAAATGAATGGATTATTAAATATATTATTTCTTTTCAAAATTTTCATATTTATGACATAATGAGCACGGATAGTTTTTCATTTTCACTATTATTGATGACGAGACGTTTAGGGTTTTGTGATGTGAGAATCGTGGGGATGTAGCTCAGATGGTAGAGTGCTTGCTTTGCATGCAAGAGGTATGTGGATTGATACCTCGCATCTCCAAAATAAAACTATTTATTATTAAAAGAGGTATGGGGACTGGTACCCCGCATCTCTAAAGGATAACTATCAATTATTAAATATATTAATTATTTTCAATTTATTTTTATTTATGACATAATGTGCAGAGATAGTTTTTCATTTTCACTATTATTGATGACGAGACATTTAGGGTTTTGTGATATGAGAATTTTGGGGATGTAGCTCAGATGGTAGAGTGCACGCTTAGCATGCGAGAGGCACGGGGATTAATACCTCTTATCTCCGAAAGAATCTATTCATAGCGACTCTTATCTCCGAAAGAATCTATTCATAGCGATATTTCTTATGACAGAAAATTTAGAGTTTTGTGACATAAGAGTTGTGGGGATGTGGATTAGATGGTAGAGCGTTCGCTTAGCATGCAAGAGGTACGGGGATGGATACTTTTCATTTGCATCTCTCGAAGAAACTTTTTGTTATTAATATTTTATTTTTATTCAATATTTCATTATTTATGACATAATGTGCAGAGATATTTTTTTTCGTTTTCACTATTTTTTATGAATTTAAAGTTTTGTGATGTAAGAATCGTGGGAATGTAGCTCAGATGGAAGAGCGATCACTTTGCAGCGAGGATGTAGCTCAGATGGTTTTATTTCTATTCAATCTTTTCTTATTTTGACATATTGAGCAGAGATATTTTTTTTATTTTCACTATTGTTGGTGATTGTAGGTTTAGGATTTGATGACGTAGGAATTGTGGGGACGTAGCTCAGATGGTAGTGCACTCACTTCGCATGTGAGAAGTTCGGTGCGACACCCTGCATCTACAAAGGAATCCTACTATCAAATATTCTATTTCTATTTCAAATTTTTCTTATTTATGACATAATGAGGAGGGATAGTTTTCATTTTCACTATTGTTGATGATGGGATGTTTATGATTTTGTCTTGTAAGAATTGTTGGGATGTAGCTAAGACGGTAGAGTGCACTCTTTGCATGCAAGAGCCACGAGGATCGATACCCAGCATCTCTAAAAGTAACTAATTGTTATTAATATTTTATTTTTATTTCATGTTTCTTTATTTATGATATAAGGAGTAGAGATATTTTTTTCATTTTCACTATTATTGATGATGGGAAGTTTAAAGGTTTTGTGATGTAAGAATTGTAGGGATGTAGCTTAAATGGTAGAGCACTTGCTTTGCATGCGAGAGGTACGGGGATCGCTATCATGCATCCAAAGGAAAACTATCAATTATTAATCTTATTTATGACATAATGATCAAAGCGAGTTTTTCGTTTTCACTATTATTGATGACGGGACGTTTAGGGTTTTGTGATGTAAGAATTGTGGGGATGTAGGTAAGATGGTTGAGTGCACTCTTTGCATGCGAGAGGTACGAGGATTTTGGGTTTTGTTATGTAAGAGCTGTGGGGATGTAGCTAAGATGGTAGAGTGCATCTCTTGAAAAAACTCATTAATATTTTATTTCTATTCAATTTTTCCTTATTTTTGACATAATTAGGAGAAATATTTTTTCATTTTCAATATTATTGATGACGTGCAGTTTTGGGTTTTGTCATGTAAGAATTATGGGGATGTAGCTAAAATGGTACAGTGCATCTCCTAAATAAACTATTGGTTATTAATATTTTATTTCTATTCAATTTTTCCTTATTTTTGACAAGCAGAAATATTTTTTCATTTTCACTATTATTGATGGCGCTCAGTTTTGTGTTTTGTTATGCAAGAATTGTGGGAATGTAGATAAGATGGTAGAGTGCTCTGTTTGCATGCGATTGGTATGGGGATCGATACCCCGAACACCCCGCTTTGTATTCCTAAATGCTCTATAATATGGTGGTGCCTTAATGGGATAGATATTTTATATGGATTGTATATGCCTTTAAATGTGGTTTGCTACACGAAAAAAAAAAAGATAGGGATAGTTAAATTTTTAAGTCACTTTTGAAAAGTATGGTGTGAGATAAATATTGCCTATTATTTCTAAGAATATATTAAGTCTTGGGACTAATGTTTGCAATTTGTAGAGATGACATATAATAGAGGAATTCATAGTATCGTTCTCCTTTAGAGCAATTCATAGTACCATTCATTGTTCTCCCTCTAAAAATCTATATGGATTTAATCTGCCTATTATTTCTAAGAATATTAAGTCTTGGGACGAATGTTTGCTATCTGTAGAGATGACATATAATAGAGCAATACTTCATAGTACTGTTCTCCTTTAGAGCAATTCATAGTACCACTCATTGTTCTTCTTTTGAAGATGTTTATGGATTTAATCCACTTACACCTCTTGATTTGCTTCCTATTCATTCTATTATTTTTGTGAGTAAAGCAACCACAAGTAAGGCAAATCTGATCAAAACTGTAACTACCCAAAATTTTCTACCGGTCGCTACTGTATACGTAGCATAAACATTGAATGCAGAAGACTTCATTTAAATTCCATAAAACATAACTTTTATCTTAAAACACAGCTATGGACTTACGTGTTTCGAAAACATTTTTAAAAAAACAAAAGAAAAGAAAAATAAAATAAATAAGCGTTTTAAGTTAAAAACATCCTATTCTAGCCTAAGTCTAAGAAAATAAATACCACTATCCTGCATGTGCCATGGTCTCGAGTGGTGATGTCGTCGTCAGTCGTACAGGAATGTCTTGCCTTTACCTGAAAAATGTAGTAGCACATGGCTTGAGTATTTAAAGAAATACTCGGTAAGTGACCCCACTATTGGGGTTAAATGCAACAATCACATGCAATGAGATGATGGGACCTATCTTTCATTCCGTTTTCCCTACGGTGCTGTCCTAACGGGTAATTTTGGACATGTACATATACTCTACACACAGCCCATACGTGCGAGTAAGGGCTCACCAGCTAGTTCGCACACCGCTGGGCCTCTTTTCTTATCTGGTGGGCATACTCTGGGAGCCCCTTAGGCCAAACACCCGCTAGAACTAGTAACCGTCACGACAGTGCTATGCAAAGCATAACGATCGTTGTCCTGCCATTGGATGTACGAGTCCGTACCCTCGTGATGGGATAGGGGTACCCCCCAAATGCACGAGCACACATAATGCATGAAGTCCCAAAACTTTTCCATTTTCATTATCCTTTAATACAACCCTGCTAGCATTGTGTACATATCATATCATTTTTCATATCGTTTCAGATATCGTTCATCATTCATGCCATATCGTTTCTCATTCTTCAGTTCTCAAATCATACATAATTCTAACGGGGTTATATTTCATGCCATTTATCGTAATTTCATGTCATTCATATCATGCTGTATACACACAATTTAAGAGACCTAACATAACATTCTATGCTTTTAACATATCATTTCATCATATACACATCATACCATGACATATTGCATCACAATGTATCATATCATAAACAAGTCATAACGTAAACACTTCGTAATCATATCGTTCTCTAACTTATCATAGCCTTAACGTTCTTAGACCTATCACAGACATATCATTACGTGAACGTACCTTAGTCATCTCATTACAAGAACTTAACCTAACGCTATCATTCTATCAATCAATCACAAACCTATCCCTTTCTACCCAGAACCTAACCGTATTCTTCCATCAATCTCTCTTATCCATATCACTCCGGTATGCAACCTAACCTTAACGTTTCATGAACGTAATTTACTCCTATCGTTACATTTCGTTTTGTGCATCATTTTTGTATCCTATCTCAAACATATCCTTGAACACATCGACGTAATTATTATCATACAATTCACATATTATGACATATACATAACATATAGGAAGCATATCGATCCACAGAAAATTCACACATATCAATATATATGACATGTGCAGAACCACAGGGAACGTGTCAACATCAAATATAACCATGCTGATAGTAAGGTCACTTACCTGGTTAGCTTAAGTCGTTGTCACGTATATATCTTTAATGAAAGTTCGATTCTGTCCTTTGAAATCCAAGTCAACCTATGTGAGCCCATGACATCAGTTTCAAGTTTGAATTCTATAAAATTATTTCTATAATTTACATTGTTAAAATTCTGATATTTTGTGTTAGACAAAATTGAATGGAGTTCCATGCCCTCTGATATTTTCGGTTTTATTTTTAAATTCTGTTCAACAAGTCTTCCCTCAATCTTCCCTCCTCCATTTTGTAATTATTTTCATTCTGTAAATAGATTGTGAATTCTGTAAATAAGATATTACTCTAACTCTATATTTATTTTCAGTAAACAGATATTATTGGCCAATTTTAATCCGTAGATTTATGTATCTGCCAACTAAATTTATTTTAATTCCAACCTTATTTTCTATTGTTGGATCGGTATGGTATGGCAACCCTAGAGGGGTGAATAGGGTTTTAACCACACAAATGTTTAAACGTGATTAATTTTTATAATGATGAAACTTTTTACAAATAAGTAGAAGATGATAATTACCATAACAAAATAATTCAAGTCAAAACAACAATCAAGTAGAACATACAATAAATCACAATAATAATTTTGAAATTAAATAGGAAAGAGTTAGAAAGATGACACCGTAGTTTTATAGTGGTTCGGTCAAACTCGACCTACTCCACTCCCCAAACGCCTCTTGGGAATTTGAATAAACAACTTTCTCGACTCTTTCCGCTGATCAGAGCCAAACCGCTACACTGCTCTTTTTACGAATTCAAGAGCAAACTCAATCCTTTCCACAGCACAAGATCAAACCGGTACAAGTATTTGAATTTGATAGTAACACACCACAACTCTTTCCAAGAGTAGATTTACAATTTGGAGCACTCACAACTATCTTCTCACATTACAATAAAAAAATCTCTCTCAAGAATAAAATGAATAAAAATAAAATTGGAAGCTTGGAGAGAGCAACAAACAATGGAGACTTTGAACAAATAAGGATTGGAGAATGTATGGAAGTTGTGTGTATGAAATGTGGGGAAGTTGATGAGTTTATATAGAGAATAAAAGTGGCAAAATGTAGGAATTAATATCGACCACTGGATTGTGTTAGGAAGAATGGAAGGTGGAGATTAAAAGTAAATAAATAAGAAAATTTTCTAAATTCATTTATTTAAAATTTTTAATATAATAATAATAAAAAGTTATGTGAGTAACCGTCAAATGAAAATTTAAAATTTATTATAAATATAATAATATAATAATAATAAAAACTATGTGAGTAACTACCAAAATTTTAAAATATAATAATATAATAATATAATATAGTAATAATAAAAATCGATGTGAGTAACGGTTAGATTCAAATTTATATTTTGTAAAAATAATTTTATTTAGAAATATAATAATAGGAAAAACTCCGTCCTTTGTTACTCTTGTAAAATTATAAATGTCATACTTTGATATATTTTTATTTTTCCATCATTTTGATTTTGCTGCCACATCATCACGTCGGGTATGTTGTCTCGACTCTAATTTCTTAGTTTTAGCTCTTATTTGAGTAATTGAAAAGTCGTCGAAATCGTTATTCCTGACCTTATATTGTGGACAGTTCAAAACACTGAAAATAGTTAATAATTAAGAGTAGGTTTGTTATCATCAAAACATCAATCAATTAATTGATTGAAATTAATTAAAGTGAGATCAATGGCGAAAAGGTCAACATCTATAACTTCCAATGCTAACAAAAAATCTAATTAATTGAATATGGGATCCCATTACTCTAGGATTGGTAAAATATCAAATATGAAAGAAATTTGATCCTAAATTAATTTCTTATAACCATAACTATAGAAGAAGGAAATCTGAGATAGGATTTTACCTAATAACAGACCAAAATCTCCCCAGATAAATGTGCATCATATTCTCCTGTTGAAACACCATTTTACTTTTTCTCAAATGTGACCTTTTTTTTCTGTTTATTTTTTGGATGAACTGTGATATTGTGGGGTTGAGCAAAGAGGATGCCGATGAGAGGTTAGTGGAAAGAGGCCGGTAAATTTTATTTTTATTTTTATTTTTATTTTTAATTTTAAGTAATCGTTTTTAGTTATTTATTTATGAATTATTATTATTATTATTATTATTTTGACGTATATATTTTTTTATAATTATTTTTATTTGTTTATTTATTTTTATTATATATATATATATATTTTGCTATTACAAAAACATTTGTTGAGGGGAGACAATTGAGAAACAAAAAGTTACTTTAAGAATTAAATATTTTTGTGAGTAAAGCAACCACAAGTAAGGTCTGATCAAAACATTGCACAAAGAGGTGAAGGAGACAATTGAGAAACAAAATTTTAAAGTTACTTCAAGAATTAACAAAGGACGGAAGGAAATCATTTTTCAACTCGATAACTGGGTTTGGATACATTTTCACAAGGAGCGATACCCATCTCAAAGGAAGACAAAGTTACATCCAAGAGGGGATTACCCTTATCAAGTCCTTGAAATAATTAATAACAATGCATATAAAATGATCTTCCTAGAGAATTTTCAGCACATTCTACTTTCAATGTTGCTGACTCGAGTCCTTTTGATACTAAATATTTATATATAGTAAGAGTAGAAAAACGAAGCAGGCGTAGAAGAAAAACTAAGCAAGCTACTAAATATTGGGAACTATAACGTTGGATACAGAGGATGGAGGCGTAGAAAAACTAACTATATATATAGTAAGAGTAGAAAAACTAAGCAAGCGTCGAAGAAAAACTAAGCAAGCTACTAAATATTTATATACAGTAGGCGTAGAAAAACTAACTATTTGGGCTCTAGAACGTTGGATACGGAGGATGGAGGCTAACTATTTATAGTAAAAATGTGATAGAGATATATATACGAAATATTTATATAGAGTAAAAGTAGAAAAACTAAGCAGACTACTAAATATTTATATATAGTAGGCGTAGAAGAAAAACTAAGCAAGCGACTAATATTTATATACTGTAGGCGTAGAAAAACTAACTATTTGGGCTCGAACGTTGGATACGGAGGCTGACTATTTATAGTAAAGATCTGATACAGATATATATACTAAATATTTATATATAGTAGGCCTAGACAAACTAAGCAGACTACTAAATATTTACATACAGTAGGCTAAAAACTAACTATTTGACTCTAGAATGTTGGATATGGAGGCTGACTATTTATAGTAAAAATTTGATCGAGATATATATATTAAATATTTACATACAGTAGGTAGGCGTGGAAAAATTAAGAGGCTATTCAATATTTATATATAGTAGGCGTGGAAAAACTAAGACGCTATTAAATATTTATATATAGGCATGGAAAAACTAAGAGGCTATTAAATATTTATATATAGTAGGCGTGAAAAAACTAACCGGATATAGAGGCTGACTATTTAGAGTAAAAATCTAATAGAGATATATATACTAAATATGGGCGGGAAGCGGATACCTAACTATTTATAAAAAACTGATAGAGATATATATACTAAATATTTATATATATTTGACGGTTATATTGTTAAAGTTATATATATATAATAAACTGAAAATATAAACTGAAATCATATATATACCCATTAGTCAGTGCTATATTTCTCATACTTCACCAATCATATATACCCATTAGTCAATGCTATATTTTTCATACTTCACCTCCTCTCTTTGCATACCTTGAAGTCATTAATACAAAACTTTTACTCAATATTTCTCCTTACATTTTCTCTATCAAGTTCTTTGTGTTCATTTAGATCGAGTGTCTGCGTTGTTGTGTGATCCTAATAACTGGTATAGAGTGAAGTGAGATTATCACGGTATGTGAAGATGGAAAGTTCAAAGACAAGAATTGAAAAGTTTGATGGATTCGATATCAGTTTCTAGAAGATGCAGATTGAAGATTATATGACCAAAAAGATCTTCAGAAACCCCTTTTGGGGGTGAAGTAGAATATCATGACCACGGAGGACTGGAAGCTCAAGGATCGTCACGCCTTAGGGTTGATTTGGTTGACGCTGTCTAGAAACATGACATTCAACATCATTAAAGAGAAGACGACATCGGGCCTATGGAAGGTGTTGTCAAATATGTACGAAAATCCGTCGGCTATGGACAAGGTGTATTGGATGCAAAGGTTGTTTAATCTACAAATGTCTGAAGGTAGCTTTGTTGCAGATCATATAAATTAGTTGAACGTGATTGTGAGCATTTGAGCTTAGTGGAAATTATGTTCAAAAATGAAATTAAAGCATTGATTTTGATGTCATCTTTACCTGAGTCGTGGTATACTGTTGTTGCTGCAATCAACAGTTCATGAGGATCTGATAAACTGAAGTTTGATGAAATTCGAGATGTCAGCAAAAGTATTCCCAAACGAGAAGTAAATTAATGAGACCAAACAAACATGAGCGATCAAAATCAAGAAATCGAGAAAAATCTCTAAATAAACCGAACGTAAAATGTTGAAATTGTGGAGAAAAATGACACTTTTGGACAGATTGTACAAAATTGAACAAAAGAAAAATCACAAATTTGAAAATGACATTGATTCTATATATTCAACCGAAGATACAGAGGATGCTCTAATTTGTAGCATGAATAGCCCAACTGAATTCTGGATTTTAGATTCAGTTGCATCGTTTCATTTGTCTTCAAGTAAGGAATTGTTTCAAAATTTCAAAAAAGGAAATTTTGGGAAGGTGTATCTTGCCGACAATAAAACGTTGGAGATTGAAGGGAAGAGAGATGTCTGCATACAAATTCTAGCAGGAAATTGGTGGACGTTATAGGATGTTAGATATATTCCTGATCTCAAGAAGAATCTGATCTCTATTGGTCAATTGGATAGCACAGGTTATACAGCCGAGTTTGGAAAGAGTTTGGGGAAGATTGTGAAGGGTGTCATGGTGGTAGCATGACACAAAATCTGGAACCGTATACCCCACTATAGGGTGTATAAACATGGTTGCTATTGCTAAGAGTGCTTTCAATTAAAGTCTACTTGAATTGGAAGCACTCTGAGTAACAACAATCATGTTTATACACCTTAAAGTAATGTCAATAGACTTGCACATATGAGATTCAAAAAAATGAGATGATGGCTGTGAATGAAGTTTTATAAGGCCTAAAATCTATTGATATGGGTGTTTGTGCGAGCTGCGTTATGGAAAAATATAAACGAGTTAGCTTCACAAAAGTTGCCGAAAGTGCGATTGGAAATGGTTCATACAGACGTTTGGGGACCATCTCCAGTTTCATCATTTCTAGTACCAAAATTTCATTGGTTAGATGTCTCGCATTCTGCAGCAACAACTCTCTGTTGTCCTAAGGCTATTCAGATATCTCACTGCCACTCTATTAAGAGGATATTTTGGAGATATATTTTAATAATTAGTTAGAATATATCTGAGATATTTAGGGAGTTGTTAGTATAGATTTGATTAACCGTATATTTTATTTATTTACAAGATTTAGTTAGTTATATTTTTTTTTTCTATTTTTAGGTATTAGTTGATAGTTTGTATCCTATTTAAACGTGGTAAACCTGAATGAAGATCATACTTTCGATCCCAATTCTATTTCTATTTCTCATTCTTAACATGGTATCAGAGCACCGATCTTGGTGTTCTTAAATATCAAAATTTCCTTTATGGCGGAATCAGCCAAATCCAGCTTCAAAATTTCGGATGTTGATTTAACACATCCTTACTATATTCATCACTCTGATCAGCCAGGATATTCACTTGTTCCAATCAAATTAAATGGAGCAAATTACCAATCCTGGAGTAAATCAGTTATGCATGCTCTTATTGCCAAGAAGAAAATTGGCTTCATTGATGGCACAATTGAGGAACCGTCCCAAGATGCAAATTCAACTGAATTCGAACTCTGGAATCAATGCAACAGTATGATAATATCTTGGTTAACTCATTCCGTTGAAGCAGATATCGCTAAAGGCACTATTCACGCCAAGATAGCTCATCAAGTGTGGGTTGATCTTCACGATCAATTCTCACAAAAGAATGCTCCAGCAATTTTTCAAATACAAAACTCGATAGCAACGATGTCACAAGGAACCATGGCACTGTCAACATATTTCACCAAGCTCAAAGCACTCTGGGATGAGCTGGAAGCGTACCGCACACCATTTACCTGTGATCAACGTCAAATACATATTGATCAACGCGAAGAAGACAAGTTGATGCAATTTCTCATGGGGCTCAATGAGTCTTATAAAATGGTGAGATCTAACATATTGATGATGTCTCCATTACCTAATGTGAGGCAAGCCTATTCATTACTTGTACAAGAAGAGATGCAGCGTCAGGTAACTTCTGAACCTACTGAGAATTTCTCGATTGCATCAGCAGTGTAGAAGAAAACAATATATTCAAAATTCACCAAGGAAAAATCGTGTGAACACTGCAATAAAAGTGGTCATACAAGCAATGAGTGTCGAATTCTTAAGTTTCACTGTAAGTTTTGTGATAGAAGGGGCCATACAGAAGATTGGTGTTGACAGAAAAATAATTCTGGAAGGACAAGACAAGTCAATCAACACAATAATCATGGATATCGATCATCTGCAAATATGGCCGATGTTTCACAGTTGAATACAGAAGAATAGTCACCTAATTCCATTCCAAATTTTTTTCTGAGCAATTACGACAGATAGCACAAGCCTTATCTACAATCAATCATCACCCTTCTGGTAATTCTGACAATCACATCAATGTTGCAGATTTGTTTCCCATATCTACATTATCTATTAACTCTGCTTGTTCTAATTCATGGATTCTCGATAGTGGAGCTACAAATCATATAGTATCAAAATCTTATGTTATGACTGAACCAAAGGCTGCCATCATGTCTACAATAAATTTGCCTAATGGAGAGACAGCACGTGTGTCACATACTGGCAATATTTCCCTTAGCCCTAACCTTAAATTAAACAACGTTTTATGTGTGCCTTCATTCAATTTAAACCTAATTCGATCAGCAAACTTACCAATAACTTGAAATGTTATGTCACCTTCTATCCTAATTCTTGTGTTATGCAGGACTTGGCGACGGAGAAGATGATTGGCTCGGGTAAACAATTTGGAGGTCTCTATCATATTTCTTCATCTCCAATCAAATCTTCAGGTCATCAAGTATCTCAGTCATCTGATTTGTGGCATTTACGCCTAGGTCATCCTTCTTTTTCTCGTTTTAAATTTCTAGCTGATCAATTGCATCTTAATAATGCTCTCATAATTGTAGTATCTGCTCGTTAGCAAAACAAACTAGGTTGTCTTTCCCAAGAAGTTCAATAACAACTCATTCTGCCTTTGATCTGATATATTGTGATGTTTGGGGACCACATAAAATTCCTACCCATTCTTGTTTGTGTTTTTTTCTCACTATTGTTGATGATTTTACTCGATGTACTTGGGTTTTTCTAATGCAACATAAGTCAGAAGTACCTTATTTGTTAATGAACTTTGTTAAATTCGTTCAAACTTAATTTCATACTACTATCAAGATAGTTCGATCAGACAATGGGACTGAGTTCCTATCTTTGCAACCATTCTTTACTTCTTGTGGTATTGAATTTCAGCGCACTTGTGTCTATACTCCACAACAAAATGGAGTCGTAGAACGTAAGCATTGCCATATCCTAAATGTAGCTAGGTTTCTTCTTTTTCAGTCACAGGTTCCACTTAATTTTTGGGGAGAGTGCATTTGAACGGCTGTTTATCTTATAAATAGAACGCCATCACCATTGTTATCTAACAAGACACCCTTCGAAGCACTCTACAAACGACCACCTACATTTCATCATCTTAAAGTTTTTGGTTGTAAATGTTATGCAACTATAGTACATCCTAAGCAAAAATTTGAACCTCGGGCAATTCCTTGTGTTTTCGTAGGATATCCTTGTGGTCATAAAGGTTACAAGTTGTATGACATGCAATCTCACAAATTCATTATCAGTCGTGATGTTAAATTTTGTGAAGATGATTTTTCTTTTTCATTAGCTTCACAAACTTCGACATTAGCTCCTTCAACTCCTGTTGTACCACTTCATGATCCATCCTACTCAAACATCCATCCTCCACCTTCTATTTCTTCACCTCTTATTCCTCCTTCACCTCCTATCCCTTCACCTACTACTTCGTCGTCTCCTCCATCTTCTCCAGATTCGCCCACTAATTCCAATCCTATCCCACCTGATACATCAGCTCCACTCCGACATTCTACTCGTACTAAACAGCCTCCAGCTTGGCATAAGAATTATGAGATGTCTTCTGGAGCCAATCATTTAACCTCTAGCTCGAGTCCCGGCACTGGCACCAGGTATCCCCTTCATCATTACCTTTCATTCTCTCATTTTTCTCCTACTCAACGTGCTTTTCTAGCTCTTATTACATCCCAGACAGAACCTAAAACCTATGACGAGGCAGTTGGCGACCCGTTATGGCAGCAGGCTATGAATGATGAAATTGCAGCTTTGGAACGTAATCATACATGGTCTCTCGTTCCTCTACCACCTGGTTATAAAGCTATTGGTTGTCGTTGGGTGTACAAAATTAAATACAACTCTGATGGTTCTGTTGAACGTTATAAAGCTCGACTTGTAGCAAAGGGATGCACTCAGGTTGAAGGTATTGATTACACAGAAACATTTTCCCCTTCAACGAAACTTACTACACTTCGTTGCTTACTCACTGTTGTTGCTGCCCGAAAATGGTTCACCCATCAGTTGGATGTTCAAAATGCCTTTCTCCATGGTAATCTAGACGAGGAAGTTTATATGTCTTTACCACCAGGTCTTCGCCGACAGGGGGAGAATACAGTATGTCGGCTCCATAAATCTCTTTATGGATTAAAACAGGCTTCTCGCAATTGGTTCTCCATATTTTCTACAGCTATACAAAATGCAGGCTACACTCAGTCTAAAGCAAATTACTCTTTGTTTACTAAGAGTAAAGGTACTTCTTTCACTGCAGTTCTAATCTATGTGGATGATATTCTGTTGACAGGCAATGATCTCAAAGAAATTCAATATCTCAAGACTAGTTTACTCCAGAAATTTCTTATCAAAGATTTAGGAAATTTGAAATATTTTCTAGGCATTGAATTTTCTCGATCTAGAAAAGGAATTTTTATGTCTCAAATGAAGTATGCTCTAGACATCCTTCAAGACACAAGTCTTACAGGAGCACATCCAAACAAATTTCCTATGGATCAAAATCTGAAACTTTCTTTAACTGAAGGAGAGAAGTTGAATGATCCAAGTAAATACAGACGGTTGATTGGCAGATTAATATATTTGACCGTCACTAGGCCTGACATAGCTTATTCAGTTCGTATGCTTAGCCAATTTATGCATGAACCAAGAAAACCACATTGGGAGGCAGCTCTTCGAGTTCTGAGGTACATCAAAGGCACTCCTGGTCAAGGACTCCTACTGCCATCTGAAAACAATTTAAGATTACAAGCATATTGCGATTCTGACTAGGGTGGTGAACTTCCAGACGGTCTATTTTTGGGTTCTGCATTTTCCTCGAAAATTCAATTATTTCTTGGAAGTCTAAAAAGTAGACTAATGTGTCCAGATCATCAGCAGAAACTGAGTATCGAGCTATGACAAATACTTGTTTAGAGTTAACTTGGTTAAGATACATTCTTCAAGACTTGAATGTTCCACTGTCCGAACCAGCATTATTATATTGTGATAATCAAGCAGCATTACATATAGCATCCAATCCAGTTTTTCACGAACGTACAAAACACATTGAAATAGATTGTCATATAGTTCGAGAAAAGTTACAAGCTGGAATCATCAAACCGTGTTATGTTTCGACCAAAATGCAATTGGCAGATGTTTTTACTAAAGCTTTGGGAAGACAGCAGTTTGACTTTTTGAAGGACAAGTTGAGTGTGATCGACATACACTCTCCAACTTGAGGGGGAGTATTAAGAGGATATTTTGGAGATATATTTTAATAATTAGTTAGAATATATCTGAGATATTTAGGGAGTTTATAGATTTGATTAACCCTATATTTTATTTATTTACAAGATTTAGTTAGTTATATATTTTTTTTCTATTTTTAGGTTTTAGTTGATAGTTTGTATCCTATTTAAACGTGGTAAACCTGAATGAAGATCATACTTTCGATTCCAATTCTATTTCTATTTCTCATTCTTAACACACTCTTTTCCTCCTCACCATATCTAAACACTATAACTTTGATCCAGTATTGTCATATGGTTAACATTCCCTCTTTAATGTACAAGGACATTTTATAACTACCACGAAACTCAAAACATACAATAAATTCATACCAGTTTTAAAACATATCATATACTTCGAAATAGGGTTAGACTGCTTACTTGATCGTGGCGAGACGTGTCATCCAACTAAGTCATAGAGATATACGACTTTTTATTCTAAGTAAAATCTATATAATCTAAAATTTGAGTGCTCTAATATTAATCTGCCACAACACAAATTTGGAGGGTTCATGTAATAGCCCAAAAATAAATAAAGAAATAAACAAATAAAAATAATTATAAAAATAGTTAAAATAATAATAATAATACATTAATTAATTAATTAATTAATTAAATAAAATAAATAAATAAATAAATAAAACCCACAGAAATAGTGGGGTAGTATTTCTTTAAAGCCATCTGCTACTACATTTTTCAGGTTAAGGCAAGACATTCCTTTACTAACCTTTTGTAGTTCAAACTCCTTTTTCCTCACGAACAGGTTTCGAACCACCACTAGTGTCTTCTCCATTATCCTCCGGCCTTAGAATGGGATTGTGGAATCCGGTGAGTGACTAAACTTGGGAGGGATTTTGTATATGTGAAGAGAGTGTTTGTGAAAGGTTTTTCTCAAGGTTTTTCACTAGGAAGAAGAAGACCTTCCATATACAATGATCACTCTATTTAAAGAGTCATGTTTGCATGTTCATGCAAATTTGAGATCACCAAATTTTGACACTTAAAATTCCACTCAAATGTTTGGGATTATGTGGCAAGCATGCATGTTTGAGTTAACCAAATTTTGACACTTAAAATTCCACTCAAACTTGTGGGGTTTATTTGGGAAGCATGCAAGTTTGGTTAAACCAAATTTTGACACCTCAAAATTCCACTAACATGGAATTTTCCATTAAATGGAGTAACATTTTGACTTTCTTCATTTTAATTCAACAATTAATTTGAATAATGAATTTCAAATTAAAGTAACATTAAATGATGAATTGAACTATTTAATTAATATTTAATATTAATTCAAATGTCAATCCCAATCAATTCCGACACATAATTGATTAAGATATTTAAATTTTATTTACATATCTCAGATTCTCTCTTTTTGTTTAATTCGTAAATAAAACAAAAATGCGGTTAAATATATTGTATATATGTAGCGCATATTCCCTAATTTGAATTCGAACACTTCGAACTCACTCGTCACACTGTTCTATGGTTTAGTCCGATATGAGCTAGCAGAGGGACTTAATGGACCTATAGATCATGGGCTCCAACGATCCAAGATTAACCGGTTAAACTCATTAACCTTGTTAACCAACATTCGTTAACTACTAGGACACTCCACTATAGCCTAGTAGTTGCACTCCCCTCACTATAGATATATTTCTGTCCATTTGATATAACCATGATTAGTAAGTTGATCCTTCACAGTTTGTTTGTAACTAGAGCTGGGTCAATTTACCGTTTTACCCCCAAAGTTACTTCTTGTTCCTTATGTCTCACTGATCCTCTAATGAACAATTTGTTTGTGGTCCAACTAGTAAACCGAATCCCTCTCAGGCTAATGAGAGGGTGGGGCCCCTCGTTCAAGACCTGGAGTCAGTGCTTAAGGGAACTAACTCTCTTCTATCCCTAAAAGTGGGTAGGAGTGAATTCCATCTTGCACCCCACGTCCCCAGCCATTCACCCAGTCTTACCCCTGAAATGGGAGGCCTATTGAGTCGGCGAACTAGAGCCATTCTCACCCATGCAAATCTAAGGATAATTCCGAATAAAAAGAAGTTCATGGTTAGCTCAGGATTAAAACCGAGTTACCTAGGTTATCGAATGAAAAGAAAATCAGTCTCAACAGTAAACGACATTATAAAGTGAGAGTGGTTTTCTTCATGGTCCGATCTTATGCAATACTCATTGAATAGGACGCCCCCACTCACATGTCTCCACATGTACAATTTAGTGATCACATTGTTTATATCATATACAAAAGTGGGCCGCATCCATAGTGTCCCCAGAATAAGGTACTCAGCCTTATCCTTATACTATAGATCATTTTGACTATATCTACTTGAACTTGATCCACTCTTATGTCTCTACATATAGTTCAAGTAATCATACTATAGCCAGAGTGTTCTTAGTTTATTGGATTTAGATTAATGATCGTAAAGTTCACTTTATTCAATAACAATCTTTACTGAATAAACAACAATAATAACATTATTGAAAATAGAATATGTTTTTGTTTACAAACTATGAGTTTTAGGACATAAAACCCAACAGATTTGAGGTTTGTTTTAACTACGGAATGTCCCCTAGACCCCTGCTGAAATGCAAACCGAATAGTTTGGGTTGCATTTGACAAAAAGGGTAAGGGGAAAGATAAGATTTCTACCGACCACAAACTTAAGGTTCAAAATGCAGATAATGGAAAATGTTTCCATTGCAATAAAAACGGGCACGAGAAAAGTCACTGCCCAAAATACCTTGCAGAGAAGAAAGCCGAAAAGGCACAACAAGGTAAATATGATTTACTAGTTGTAGAAATACATTTAGTAGAGTATGATCACTTAACCTGGATACTGGATTCAGGGGCCACTAATCATATTTGTTCTGTTTTTTCAAGAAACTAGTTCCTGGAGAGTGTTTGCAGAAGGCGAGATAACACTCAGGGTTGGAACAGAAGAAGTTGTCTCAGCAAGATCAGTAGAAAATTTAAAGTTGTTTTTCAGAGATAAATTCATTATATTAGATAATGTACTTTTTGGTCTAGTGGTATGATTCTCGCTTTGGGTGCGAGAGGTCTCGAGTTCAATTCTCGGGATCGTTACCATGCATCTCCATTAGTCTTACTTTATATGATTGATTATATTAACAATTTATATGAAGATCAAATAAAGTTTATTAATTAAGAATTCCGTGTATTGATTGTAAAGGGAGTTTATTAATTAAGAATTCCGTGTATTGATTGTAAAGGGTTGATGATTTTCTTTCCGTTAAATCCTTGAACTTCCACCTATACAAAAAGACGGACCTCAACAAAATGCTTTGAGCCCCTCAGCTCCCAAGAGCTAAAAATGATAGATGAAAAAATCATATCAAGTGAGAGCTAAAAATGTATGATAGATGTTCGAATTTCGTCCAGTGGTATTATTCTTGCTTAGGGTGTGAGAGGTCATATGGCAATAGTGAGATTGGTCATGAAAAAATCATATCAACTGAGAGCTAAAAATGATAGATGAAAAAATCATATCAAGTGAGAGCTAAAAATGTATGATAGATGTTCGAATTTCGTCCAGTGGTATTATTCTTGCTTAGGGTGTGAGAGGTCATATGGCAATAGTGAGATTGGTCATATCATTATGATTCTAATTTGAGATTACATTTACTCGCATGTTTTTTCTAGCATGAGATAGCAATCCCATTATAAATATTGTTAAATGGTAGGGTTTTTCTAACATGAGATAGCAATCCCATTATAAATATTGTTAAATGGTAGGGTTTTTCTAACATGAGATAGCAATCCCATTATAACTATTGTTAAATGGTCGCAAAGAATTCTCAACGTAGTAAAATTGTGAAAGGGACGAAGTAAATCCCAAAGGAATGCACATATGCTTTAGTGGCAATGCAGCTTCAACCAAAATAATTTGAGCGGAGTCATTCATAATCTCAAACGTACAAGGTAGGTTCTAAAGCACAAAAACATGTGGATAAATTTTAAATATAGAGGCGCATAAAACATATGGACTAGGAACTAAAAATGATAGATTCACTACAAGGGCATTTGGTCTAGTGGTATGATTCTCGCTTCGGGTGCGAGAGGTCTCGAGTTTGATTCTCGAAATGCCCCTTTCAATTATATCAAGTTGAACAAAGAAATAAAGATGTTTGAAAAAAAAAAAAGGAAGAAGAAGCTATATATATATATATCTTTTTAATTATAATTTATATTTGTGTAGGTAAGATTCTCTTCCAATCTTGGAAACGATATCACTTTCAAATTATTCCATGAGGGCTTGAGAAAGTCTTGCAAAAGAAGATGATGGTAGTACCATTTATTTTTGCAGAATTTTGATAGAGCCTCGACCCTAACTACAAGGGCATTTGGTCTAGTGGTATGATTCACGCTTCTGGTGCGAGAGGTTTCGAGTTCGATTTTCGAAATGCTCCCAACAATTATATCAAATTGAATAAAGAAATAATTCACATGGATGTTTATAAAAAAAAAAAAAAAGAAGAAGAAGAATAGAAGACTCGAAACCTCTTCCAATCATTCCATGAGGACTATGAGGACTTGAGATTCTTTCAGCAGTGAGACAATGATTATGCGACTCGACGAACAAGTCAACTATGCAAAATTCAAACTGCATGGACAACAGCAGTGTATGCTCGAGTCACATTTGGAAGAAACTAGTCACATTCTCCTATAATACATTTTGGGAAATTTTAGTCCAGGAGGGTGTAGATATGATTTTGATGACTAGTCATACACCCTAGTGGCACAACAATAATGGTAAAGACCTATAATACATTTTGGGAAATTTTAGTCCGGGAGGGTGTAGATATGATTTTGGTGACTAGTCATACACCCTAGTGGCACAACAATAATGGTAAAGACCTATCTAACATGAAAGCAAGTAAAAGGGGTTTGGAATGAGCATGCCGCCTTGGACAACAAATTATTTACAAAAATTGCTGAGACATGCAGCCATAGACAACACGCCATGGGCAATCGTGACCGTGACATCTGTCCCCACACAATTTATTGATATCTACATCAACCAACTCTTCATATACTCAGCATTGTAGGACGAGGCTGACTTTAGGTCTCTCGATGCGCTTCCAGCTGATCTCAGAATGAGGAGTCTCTTCCAATCTACTAGGAGCTATTGAAAATCACTTCTCGGTTCGTTGACTCTTCATGTCTTCTCTGTTGGTGTCTTCCCTACTTTCTTCGCATGAAAATCTTTCTTCTTTGCATGACGTCATACCACCTGCTTCTGCTTGATGTCTTCTTGGTCAAAATAATAACGTTTCAAGTTACTGACGTGGACAACAAGGTTAGTCCGCATCCATAAGAGCAATTGGATCCTATATGATGTCTTCATAATCTTGTGGATAACTTCGACTAGTCCATAGTATTTTTGCACCAGTCTTTGGTTCTTGTTGCTTTGAACTTGAAGTTGATATGACGTTAACTTATATAAACTCTCTATTTTTCTTGAAATTGTTGTTGTTGACGCTTCCGACTGACCCTTCTCTTCATCCATCTGGTATTTCTGTGTGAACATGTGTTGCTTCAGTGACTTGTTTTTTTTCTTCCTTCTCCAATAGAGGCGTTGGCTTGGTGTCTTTGCCCAGCATTTGAGTGATCATTGCAAGAGCCTCTGCAGGTCTAATAAACTTGACTGTTAACAAGTCATTTAGCTTTTCATAGAATTTAGCTAGCTATCCAGATTTCGTGGTATGATTCTTGCTTTTGGTGCGAGAGGTCTCGAGTTTGATAACCAAGAATGACCCAATTCACTCCTCTCGGAAGAGAATGTTTGCTCTTAACATCATTTTGTGTTTCACTTTCAATTGACATACCTATCCAGATTTAAAACTAATCTTGTGATTTATCTCTCCGGGTGAGAATAAACCCATTATCTAACCTTCTTGTTTTGCGTCGTGGTATTCCATGTAGTGGGTTGGTTCACTCGAGCTCCCCTTTTCAAATACAACAATGGCAGCAAGCGTAGATTCATCATGGCTAAGATTCTTTCTCAATTGTACTATCGTCATCATTTTCACCCCTCTTGGTTGGTGGATGTTTGTCTGAATGATCGTCATGTTAGACTCCGTTATTACTAGGCATGTAACTTACCTAGAAAATTAATTCCAAGAAAATTTACCAAGTCGGGTTAGACTCCATTACTACTAGGCATGTAACTTACCAAGTCTCCAGCTTGATAATGAACTTACCAAGAAAATTAATTCTAAGATGCTTGTAGTTTGAACGATTGAGAGATCATCTCCTCTTGATTTCTTCTTCAATTGTGTTCCTTAACTTACCCTACAGCTAATTGTATAAGGCTCATTAAATGAATCAATCTCTAGACCAAGAATTTTGGACTCAAATTTCTAAATTTCAAACTTAAAACATTTACAGAAAGTAAACTGATGGGTTCCAACGTTCCAATATCTTTTAGCCTTTGATTTCTTAACCAAAGTGTTTCCTCTCATAGCCATAAAGTTGTACAAATTGGTTTAAAAGGATGATATTCATTATGGATGAGTAATTTCGCGATTTTCAGAAATCTTGGCTAAAAGTTGCATTAAGAAATTGAAAGCCTCCATTGGCTTATTTTTCTTCCCACCCTCCTTACAAACTTAGTATTTGTGCAAGTTAGATATGGAGGCTGACTATTTATAGTAAAAATATATACTAAATATTTATATATAGTAGGCGGTTATATCTATTAAAGCTATATGTAATAAACTGAAATCATATATTTACCCATCAGTCAATTCTTTCAAAATGTACATTTCTCATTCTTCATATCCTTTATTTGCATACCTGAAGTCATTAATACAAAACTTTTAGTCAATATTTCTCCTTACATTTTCACTATCATGTTTTTCTTGTTCATTTCGATCGAGTGTGTGCGTTGTTGTGTGATCCTAACAACTGGTGTCAGAGCGAGGCAAGATTCGCCATGATCTGTGAATATGGAATGTTCAAAGACTGGAATTGAAAAGTTTGATGGATTCGATATAAGTTTCTAGAAGATGCAGATTGAAGATTATCTGTACCAGAAAGATCTTCAGAAACCTCTTTTGGGGGTGAAGCCGGATACCATGATCACAGAGGGTTGATTTAGTTGAAGCTGTCCAGAAACATGACGTTCAACCTCATCAAAGAGAAGACGACATCAGGCCTATTAAAGGTGTTGTAAAATATGTACGAAAATCCATCGACTATGAACAAGGTGTATGTAAGGACCGTGCTGACACGATGACTCAAAAAGGTGGGTAAATTTTTCCTTCTTGATAAAACCATTAAAATTTATAACATAATTTTAATTATACCAAAATAGTGCGCGCACATTACTAATTTAAAATACGACGTAATGATTAAAACACAAAATAAGGAACAGACACAAAACATTTTAAAACAAAGGGTTGAAGACGACGGGTGAGGTTTATCTATGGCACCTGCTCCAGAATCCGCTTCCGTTCTCGACCAGCTCCTTATCACCTGGAAAAAAAATGGAGAGTAAGGAATGAGTACAAGACTCAGTAAGTAGCCTACTTGTAGGCTCTTAATCGTGTCCTTGATATGCTAGGGTACCACATTCTTTATTCTTGCTTGTTCTTGATCTTTTTCTTGTTGTAAGTACTTAGGCCCTCTAATTTTTGTTCTTGACTTGGGTTTCTTATCTTGATCTTTCTTGAGAACCTTGGTCCTTGAATCCTAAAACCATGGTTTTCCTTTAAGGGTCTTAGTACTATGGTTTCTGGTTCTTGGTTCTTTGTTCCTGATTCTTGTCCTTAGAACTAGGATTTTGATCCTTGTTCTATTCCTTAATCTTTCTCTTGTTCTTGGTACTTTCTTGGTTCTTGTTTTGTTCTTGATTCGTTCTCCAAGACACCCCCCCTAGGATTTACGGCACTAGACATGTAACTGACAATCCTGTGTCCAAGGCTTCATGCGTTTCAAGCGACATAGCCTTAACCTACGTCCAAGGCTTCATGCGTTCCAGGCGACGTAGTCTTACCGAATCTTAGGGCTTGCCCTTCGATACGATCTGCTTAATCATATGCCCAAGGCTTCATGTGTTCCAAGCGGCATAGTCTGAAAACCTACATCCAAAGCTTCTTACGTGCCAAGCGATGTAGTCTTAATACTGCATCAAGGGCTTGCCCCATAATACAGTCTACTTAACCTATGCCCAAGGCTTCATACGTTCCATACGGCATAGTCTGAAAACCTACATCCAAGGCTTCTTACGTTCCAAGCGATGTAGTCTTAATACTGCATCAAGGGCTTGCCCTATAATATAGTTTGTTTAAGCTACGCTCAAGGCGTCATGCGTTCCAAGCAACATAGTCTAAGTCATGAGCATGATGTACCGTGGGAGGTCTTAGGAGGTTCTTGATTCGTGGCTAAGGTAACGTACTCTCTTCTTGTTCCTCTGTAACTTTAGACTACTCCCCTTAATAGACTGTAAAGGTCACTTGCTCGGTGCATACTTAAACATGGCATCCTACAAGTCTGTAGGGCATCTCTTCTAGGTGAAGGAAACTTGAGGCATGACATCCTGCAAAGGAAACATGGTGCAGGGCATCCCACCTAGAAGAAGAATTCTTGGACATTGCTTGGTGGGAGGTCATGGGTCACTTTGGACATGATTAGAGTATTACCTAGCATTCTTAAGTTTCTGTTTCTGAGTTTGGGGACCTTAGTCCCTCGTCCTTGAGTGGTACCTAGCATTCTTCTTACTTGGGTAGTTGTAAAGCTTGTGTGTTGTTGTTCTTGGTTCTTAATCTTTTAACTTTCTAAGGTCCTTAATTTCTTGAGGCATAAGTTGTAACTTGTATTTGTAACCATATGAACCCATCTTAGTGTAAGTTTTTCTAGAAGGCCATAGATTCCTAGGGAGTTCTTTAGAGGGTTCTAGAAGAGTCTAAAGTCTTGTGGTGTTTCCTTTATGTGTTTCTTGGATCCTAACTTGGTTTAGGTTCCAAACTTACTCCAATCAACTTGAAACCTTAAACTTATCTTCATGTCCTTCATAATCGACCTTATAAGAAGTAGCAAATCATTTGAAGCACGTATAGACCTTGAAATCTCTTAAGTAGTCCTAGGGGCATTTTGGTCATTTTACACCTAATTCTTGGTTTTGCTACTTAACGTGTTCCAATCGCTTTTCAAACTTCACTAAATCATCAAACATCATAAAATAAGATCTACTTCAGGGTTTCATAGCGTTTGGATGTCATCTAGGTCATGAACCGTAGGTAGATGTCCTTAGGGGCATTATGGTCATTTTGCACCATTTCTTGGTTTACCTACTTATCCTTATCCAATGACTAACAAACTTCATATATAACCTCAACATGCTATAGTATCCTCAGCCTTAAAATTTCATAGGCAGCAGAGTTCATTTAGTGGGTTATTTTAACGTTACGTAAATCCCGAGCAATTTATTCGGTTCAAGGTCTTAACTTATGGTTCGTAGGGTTTTTCTTTCATAGATCCTAATTTCATACTTGGTTTAGGGTTCATATTAAAATCCAAGGGATCCCTACAAGTATTTCTTAACAAAAAGTCCAAGGTGGCTACTTAGACGCGCCCTCCCCAACTCCTATCACGCTGTTTCTCCCCTCGATTCCTTCATAAAACTTAATGACGGTATTACAAAGAAGAGCTAGAGATTGATTTCATACCTTTTCATGGATCGTAGCCTAAGATATTTGCTTCCAAAGTTCATCCAAAATATGATTTCTCGCCCGAGTAAAAAACATAGAATTTCTTATTGGGTAGCTGATTCTTGGGGTTTTCGAGGCTCGATTTCTTCACGAAACCTCTTTCTTATTATTCCCTCAAGATAAAGGAATTGGTTTGGAGGAACGACTTTGAGTGTGGGATATTAATTTTGAGAAACCACTCTCGATCTGCAAGTTACCCGACACCTCCGATTTTCAATCTCTTGGGTATCTTATTCTACGACATTTCAGCTCTCCATTCCTTCAGAAAAGTTACTCGAATTCTTCCTATGAAGCTAGAGGAATCCTTAATTTGAAGGAAAAGAGGCTGTAGATAGGAATTCGACACTTACCCCCAATTTGAACCTGGAACAGATTTTCTTTAATTGGGAACAGTCCTGAGGTTATTTCTCTTGGTGGTCTTCTATAGAAACATTCTCTGGAGGTGCAGAAACCTACCTTTCTTGAAGAATACTTGTACATCCTTGGATTGGAATTTTGAGTTTTCCTTGAAGCTCTTTAATGGCAGATTGGATTGGGAGAATTGTTTCTAGGCACTTTCAGGACTCTATTCCTTCATAAAACTTGTGGGTAATCTTATTTAGAAGTTATAGGAACAAGTTTGAAAGGAAATGGTGGAGAATTTCTCTCGAATTTAGAAGAAACCCGAGAGTAGGAGACCGAAAATCTAAACACTTATTGCCAATGATTGGGAGCTCGAACTTGCTCGATTCTTGTTCCAAACGATTGCCCCAACTTCATAATTTATAGGGAAAACTTAAACAGACATTGGGAGCTCCAGAATCGTCGTGAATTATCAATTGGACTTTCTGAAAAATTCGTCGAAAATATCTACTCCGATCAGAGACTCGCCAACTTTCGTTTTGAATCCTAGCCGTTGGATGTTATGATCCGTGAGTTCTAAAACATATCCAGGTTTGGAGGAGATCCAACGGCTGAGAGTCGAGATTCGAAGAATTTTGTGCAGAAGGTACTGGGAAGGTTCTAATTTTTTTAGCAGAATGGCAAATCCATAATTATCCTTAACTTCAAGGGTATTTTGTAATTTGCCACTTTCAGAATATTTTATTATTATTTTCTCTAATAATCCATAATTTTTCCTAAAAATTCTTCATCCCTGTTGGCCATTTTTCCCTTCTTGACCATCTTGAAATTCCTTCTAGATAAGGAATTAAAAATCTACAAAGATCCTTGATAATTGGAAAAATGACCTTTCCGTCCTTTTCGCTTACGATTTCATTCTCAATCCTTCTCCAAAAGTCTTAAGTCCTTAATATTACTTCCTAAGGTCTAGAAATGACTTACTAAGACCCCTTTCCTTGCTTAATCCAAAACAATTTCTTTCCATGGATCCTTTGGGTCTTGCATAGGTGTCTTTCCTTCATTTTTGGGGTGTTATAGTGTATTTGATGCAGAGGTTGTTTAATCTACAAATGTCGTAAGGTAGCTTTGTTGCAAATCATATAAATTAGTTCAACGTGATTGAAAGTCAATTGAGCTCGGTGGAAATTATGTTCAAAAATGAAATTAAAGCATTGATTTTGATGTCATCTTTACCCGAGTCGTGGTATACTGTTGTTGCTGCAATCAACAGTTCACGAGGATCTGATAAACTGAAGTTTGATGAAATTCGAGATGTCAGCGAAAATATTCCCAAATGGAAAATGGAGATTCATCAGGCAATGCTCTTAGTGTTGATCGAAGCGAACGAAGTAAATCAAAGAGCCCAAACAAACATGGGCGATCAAAATCAAGGAACCGAAAAAAAACTCCAAACAAACCAAACGTGGAGAAAAATGACACTTTCGGACATATAGTACAAAATTGAAGAAAAACAAAATCACAAATTTGAAGATGACAATGATTCTATCTTTTCAGCAAAAGATATAAGGATGCTCTACTTCCTAGCGTGAACAGCCCAATTGAATTATGGATTTTAGATTCAGTTGCTTCGTTTCATTTATCTTCATGTAAGGAATTGTTTCAAAATTTCAAATAAGGAAATTTTGGGAAGGTGTATCTTGCCGACAACAAAACGTTGGAGATTGAAGGGAAGAGAGATGTCTGCATACAAACTCTAGCAGGAAATGAGTGGACATTATAGGATATCAAATATATTCCTGATCTCAAGAAGAATTTGATCTCTATTGGTCAGTTGGATAGCACAGGTTTTGCAGCCAAGTTTCGAAAGAGTTTAGGGAAGATTGTGAAGGGTGTCATGGTGGTAGCATGACACAAAATCTGGAACCCTACTGTAGGGTGAACTCTATACACGAGTATAATATATTGATATGGGTGTTTCTGAGAGCTGCCTTATGGAAAAATATAAACGAGTTAGCTTCACAAAGGCTACCAGAGAACCAAAGAAAGTGCGATTGGAAATGATCCATATAGACGTTTGGGAACCATCTCCAGTTTCATCATTTCTAGTACCAAAATTCCATTGATTAGATTGCTTAGGGTTAGATTGCTTACTTGATCACGGCGAGACGTGTCATTGAGCTGAGTCATAGAGATATACGACTCTTTATCCTAAGAAAAAATCTGTATAATATAAAATCTGGCTGCTCTGATATCAAACCTAATTAGCGATTTCTAATTAGCGATTTTACTGTCCCCTACGTAGAAAAGATGGGTTAAAATGAAAATTTTACCCTAGATTTTCCTATTTTTTTTTTACTATTTTCTTTTATACTTTTAATTAGTTTTTAAAATTTTTGTAACTATTTTTTTCTTCCATATCATATTTAAATTCGGTCTCTAAATCTCTCAATAAATTCCTAAGAATTTGAACTTAAAAAAAAATTGAGAAATTAATCCTCATTTGAACTCGTGTTACAACATAACATAACATAATACATGTCAAACACTCACAAAATCTGACACGTGGAGGGGCTACAGAGCACGCATGTTTAATACCTCATACAATTCATCCAACCAAGCCAATAGTAACACCACTTACCTGGTTGGTCCAAAGAGAAGTCACTAAATTTTTTGTATTGATGTTCGTTAGATCATACCCATCGATGTCTAGTTCCAAAGCTAAATCCATACCGACTTCCTTCTCTCTCTTTCTTTTTCTCCTTCTTTATTCAAATCCGCATTGGTTAGGGATATAGAAAGAATGAGTTGGAGATTGAGAAATGGGGAGAGAAATAAAGAATGTGATGGAGGAAGAGGAGGAAATGGGAGGAAGTGGAGAACATGGATAAAATGAGCAGGCACGCAACTCTTAAGCCAGTTTGAACTCCTAGTACCTTAAATAAAGTTGGTCTCCTCTAATAAAACAGGAATTTCTCTTAAGATCATTAAAATCTTATAGACTCGAAGCTCAATATCATAAATACAATTATGCTTTATCTTGAACACGCCAACCATGAAACTAAAGTCGGTTCAATTTAACTCCATTTTATTGCCATCTTGAATGATGTATAAGGTATATTCTTGGTTTACCTTAAAGTTGTTGTGGCATGATAGTTTATATTAGTTAAGCTTTTTGCAAAATCACAGTTAAAAGGCAACAACGATGAACCTAGTTCTATTAGTCATTTCAAAGACAATTTCTTTCTCCATCTTATCGGTAATAACAGTTCAACAAAATCCATATTATGCAAAGAAACAAGTTTACAGCTCATAACACCAACTACCTAAATTATGGCCTAAAAAATTGAAAACATAAGTTGTAGTTGATAATTACTCAAAAATTTCCCTAAATCAATGAACTCGTATCCAATTAGTCAATCCTAAAGATTGTAACTAGCATAGAGTAATTTAAAGTTTCGTTACTTAACTGAAGTTTATCTCATCTTTAATGAAGCATAATTTGCACTTAGGTTCATGAAATACTTATAGACTCCAACTCTGAGTACTATTAATGCAATTATGTTTCATATGAGTTTGTCAGGAATGAAACTAGGGTGAATTCAATACAACTTTATTTTGTTGTCATACAAGGCAAAATAGAAGAATTAAATCAAACAAACTGATGAACTGAACTGAATCAATGCAACCCAAATTGATTAGTCTGTTTCCTTTGTTGGGTTGTTGGTTTATTTGATAACCCTTGTATGTTATAACAATTCAATATAACATGCCTTACTTACATGTAAAATATTAGACCATCAACTTTTCATTTTATAGCCGTCCAACCACTCAGAGAAAAATATATGTGAGTAGAAACTAAAAATATTAGGTATTTAAGAAAAGACATTTGGTTTAGTGGTACGACCCTCGCTTAGGGTGCAACCTCAAATTCCCCTATGTCTAAATCTTTTCTTATCCAAGGACTTCATATTTATATAAACTTGTTCTTCCTATTATTTTAATTTTCAAACATACCTCTTAACTTCTCTACACCAATTGTTGGGCAACAAAGTTGACATAAAGGAATTAGAAAAGAGATATCAAAACTTAAGCATGTTCGCAATGGCTTGGCCATTCAGCAATAACCTAAAGTCTTTCTTTACATCCCATGGTTTTATACTTACCATCTTAGGAAATAAAGAAAAGAAAAGAAGAAAAACAAAAATTAAGTCGATTAAAACTGTAATGATAATGCTCTTAATATCATTTCATGTTTCCCACTTTCAGTAAGTATGCCTATCCAAATCTTAATTAGGTCTAGTAGAAAGTTCTTTGTTCTTATTATGTTATTGTTTTGTTCTCCAAGACACATTCTACATCCAAGGATTCAGTTCAATATGACAAAATACGACCTTAATACCTAGGCCCAAGGATTCATACATATGTTTTAAATGACATAACAAGGGCATTTGGTCTAGTGGTATGATTCTCTCTTTGGGTGCGAGAGGTCTTGAGTTCGATTCTTGGATGCCCCTTCAAGAGAGATTGTAGAATAAAATGAATTAAATATAAATATAATGCTAAGCATGCAAGAGTTATGGAGATAGATAGAGATTGTAGAATAAAATGAATTAAATAAATATAATGCTAAGCATGCGAGAGTTATGGAGATAGATAGCGATATTTCTTGGTTTTCCTATATTGATGACAGGAAATTATATTATTTTGTGGTGCAGGTATGGGGGATCCCCCACATCTCTGAAAGAAACTATTTGTTATATATACTTTTTTTTCAAATTTTTCATTTTTACGACATAATGAGTAGGGATAATTTTTCATTTTTACTATTATTGATGACGAGACATATAGGATTTTGTAACATAAGAATCATGAGGATGTAGCTCATATTGTAAAGTGCTTGCTTTGTATGCAAGAGGTATAGGGATCGATACCTTGCATCTCCAAAATAAAACTATCTATTATTATTTATATTTTTTACTTTCAATTTTCCATTATTCATGACATGTTGAGTAGCGATATTTCTTCATTTTCACTATTATTTATGATGGAAAATTTAGGGTTTTGTGATAAAAGAATTGTGGGTATTTTGCCCAAATTTCTTCATTTTCACTATTATTTATGATGGAAAATTTAGGGTTTTGTGATAAAAGAATTGTGGGTATTTTCATATTTATGACATAATGAGCAGGGATAGTTTTTCATTTTCACTATTATTGATGACGAGACGTTTAGGGTTTTGTGATGTAAGAATCGTGGGGATGTAGCTCAGATGGTAGAGTGCTTACTTTGCCTGCGTGAGGTAAGGGGATTGATACCCCGCATCTCCAAAATAAAACTATTTATTATTAAATATGTTATTTCTTTTCAATTTTTTCTTATTCATGACATGTTAAGTAGCGATATTTCTTCATTTTCACTATTATTGATGACGGAAAATTGAAAGTTTTGGGATGCAAGAATTGTGGGGATGTAACTCAGATGGTAGAGCGCTAGCTTAGCATTAGAGAGGTACGGGTATTGATACCCCACAGTACCCACATCCCCAAAATAAACTCTATTCAATCTTTCCTTATTTATTTAATAATAAGCGGAGATATTTTTTCATCTTCACTATTATTGATGACGGGATGTTTAGGATTTTCTAATGTAAGAATCATGGGAATGTAGATTAGATTGTATATCGCTTTCTTAGCATGCCAGAGGTATGGGGATCGATTCCTCGCATTTCTAAAAGAAACTATTTGTTATTACTATTTTATTTCTATTGAATTTTTCCTTATTGATGGCATAATGAGTAGCGATATTTTTTCATTTTTACTATTAGTGATGACAAGACATTTAGGGTTTTGTGACATAAGAATCGTGGGGATGTAGCTCAGAAGGTAGAGCGCTTGCTTTGCATGTGAGAGGTACGGGGATCGGTTCCCTGTATCTCCAAAATAAAACTATCTATTATTAAATATGTTATTTCTTTTCAATTGTTCCTTAGTCATGACATGTTGAGTAGCGATATTTCTTTTCACTATTATTGATGACAGGAAATTTAAGATTTTGTGGTGCAAGTAATAATGTGGGATGTAGCTCAGATGGTTTTATTTCTATTCAAACTTTTCTTATTTTGACATATTGAGCATAGATATTTTTTTATTTTCACTATTATTGGTGATGTTAGGTTTAGGATTTTATGACGCTCAGATGGTAGAGCGCTCGCTTCGCATGTGAGAAGTACGGTGCGATACCCTGCTTCTCTAAAGGAATCCTACTACCAAATATTCTATTTGTATTTCAAATTTTTCTTATTTATGACATAATGAGCGGGATAGTTTTCATTTTCACTATTGTTGATGACGAGACATTTAGGATTTTGTGATGTAAGAATCGTGGGGATGTAGCTCAGATGGTAGAGCGATCACTTTGCATGCGGAGATGTAGCTCAGATGGTTTTATTTCTATTCAAACTTTTCTTATTTTGACATATTGAGCATAGATATTTTTTTATTTTCACTATTATTGGTGATGTTAGGTTTAGGATTTTATGACGCTCAGATGGTAGAGCTCTCGCTTCGCATGTGAGAAGTACAGTGCGATACCCTGCTTCTCCAAAGGAATCCTACTACCAAATATTCTATTTGTATTTCAAATTTTTCTTATTTATGACATAATGAGCGGGATAGTTTTCATTTTCACTATTGTTGATGATGGGACATTTAGGATTTTGTTATGTAAGAATTGCTGGGATGAGCTAAGATGGCACTCTTTGAATACAAGAGCCACGGGGATCAATACACCGTATCTCTAAATAACTATTTGTTATTAATATTTTATTTTTATTCAATCTTCCCTTATTTATGACATAATGAAGAGAGATATTTTTTCATTTTCACTATTATTTATGATGGGAAGTTTAAAGGGTTTGTAATGTAAGAATTGTACGGATGTAGCTTAAATGGTAGAGCGCATGCTTTGCATGCGAGAGGTACGGGGATCGCTATCATGCATCCAAAGGAAAACTATCAATTATTAATCTTATTTATGGCATAATGATCAAAGGAAGTTTTTCATTTTCACTATTATTGATGACGGGACGTTTAGGATTTTGTGATGTAAGAATTGTGGGGATGTAGGTAAGATGGTTGAGTGCACTCTTTGCATGCGAGAGGTATGAGGATTTTGGGTTTTGTTATGTAAGAAATGTGGGGATGTAGCTAAGATGCTAGAGTGCATCTCAGAAACTCATTAATATTTTATTTCTATTCAATTTTTCCTTATTTTTGATATAATGAGAAGAAATATTTTTTCATTTTCACTATTATTGATGACGTGCCGTTTTGGATTTTGTTATGTAAGAATTATGGGGATGTAGCTACGATGGTAGAGTGCATCTCCTAAAGAAACTATTCGTTATTAATATTTTATTTCTATTCAACTTTTCCTTATTTTTGACATAACGAGCATAAATATTTTTTCATTTTCACTATTATAGATGACGCGCAATTTTGGGTTTTGTTATGCAAGAATTGTTGGAATGTAGATAAGATGGTAGAGTGCTCTGTTTGCATGCGATTGGTATGGGGATCGATACCCCGAACACCCTGCTTTGTATTCCTAAATGCTCTATAATATGGTGGTGCCTTAATGGGATAGATATTTTATATGGATTGTATATGCCTTTAAATGTGGTTTGCTACACGAAAAAAAAAAAATAGGGATAGTTAAATTTTTAAGTCACTTTTGAAAAGTATGGTGTGAGATAAATATTGCCTATTATTTCTAAGAATATATTAAGTCTTCGGACTAATGTTTGTCATTTGTAGACATGACATATAATAGAGGAATTCATAGTACCGTTCTCCTTTAGAGCAATTCATAGTACCACTTATTGTTCTCCTTCGGAAGATGTTTATGGATTTAATCTGCCTATTATTTCTAAGAATATTAAGTCTTGGGACGAATGTTTGCCATTTGTAGAGATGACATATAATAGAGCAATTTTTCATAGTACCGTTCTCCTTTAGAGCAATTTATAGTACCACTCATTGTTCTTCTTTTGAAGATGTTTATGGATTTAATCCACTTACGCCTCTTGATTTGCTTCCTATTCATTCTAATATTTTTGTGAGTAAAGCAACCACAAGTAAGGCAGATCTAATCAAAACTGTAACGACCCAAAATTTTCTACTTAATTTAAGGTCGCTACTGTATATGTACCATAAACATTGAATGCGGAAGACTTCATTTAAATTCCATAAAACATAACCTTTATCTTAAAACACAGCCATAGACATACGTGTTTCGAAAACATCTTTAAAACGACAAAACAAAAAACTAAATAAAATAAATAAGCGTTTAAGTTAAAAACATCCTATTCTAGCCTAAGTCTAAGAAAATAAATACCACTATCCTATGCATGTTCCATGGTCTCGAGTTGTGATGTTGTCGTCAGCCGTACAGGAATGTCTTGTCTTAACCTGAAAAATGTAGTAGCACATAGCTTGAAATACTCAGTAAGTGACCCCACTATTAAGGTTAAATGCAACAATCACATGCAATGAGATGATGAGTCCTATCTTTCATTCCGTTTTTCCTACGGTGCCGTCCTAACGGATAATTTTGGACGTGTACCATATACTCTACACACAGCCCATACGTGCGAGTATGGGCTCACCAGCTAGTTCGCTCACCGCTGGGCCACTTTCCTTATCCGGTGGACATACTCTAGGAGCCTCTCAGGCCGGACACCCGCTAGAACTAGTAACCGTCACGGCAGCGCTATGCAAAGCATAACGATCGTTGTCCTGCCATTGGATGTACGCGTTCGTACCCTCGTGATGGGATAGGGGTATCCCCCAAATGCATGAGCACACATAATGTATGAGGTCCAAAAACTTTTCCATTTTCATTATCCTTTAATACAACCCCGCTAGCATTGTGTACATATCATATCATTTTTCATATCGTTCATTATTCATGTCATATCGTTTCTCATTCTTCAGTTCTCAAATCATACATAGTTCTAACGGTGTTATATTTCATGTCATTTATCGTAATTTCATGTCATTCATATTATGCTGTATACACACAATTTAAGAGACCTAACATAATGTTCTATGCTTTTAACATATCATTTCATCATATACACATCATACCATGACATATTGCATCACAATGTATCATGTCATAAACAAGTCATAATATAAACACTTCGTAGTCATATCGTTCTCTAACTTATCATAGCATTAACATTCTTTGTAACGATTCAGATTTTCTATTTTTGCCTTATTTGGTTAAGATTTTATTTTTATTTCTATGAAGAACAAGATATTATGTTATGCATTTATTCCGATCGGAAAATGTGCAATTTTAAACGAGGAAGTTATTAGAAATTGTAACGGTGTGGGTTTCTGGAATAAAATCAAATCAAATAAAAATAGAATAAATAATTAAATGTAATCTCCCCAGAAATCGAGGGATTTCCTGCCAGACTTTTATTACCTAATAGAAACATTCCCATTTATCTGAGTTTCCTTATCCTAAAACCCTAGAATGCAATTGTTTCACATTATTTTTATATTCGTATGCCCAACCTTTTACCTCCCTTGAAAACGATTTTCTCTCCAACCTTTCCTCCAAAACTTTGGGTGGCTCTTCGGAGGAAGAATCGGGTAAGTAAGGCAAGGTTTTTGGAATAGGGTCGAGCTGCAGACGCACACCCAATAGCTCCGGTAGCTTCGCACGCATACACAGTGCGGGTCTGCTCGCACGTCTACAAAATCGGCTTGGTTCCGTCAATTCCCGTAGCTCGACTTGGCAGCTTAGTTGGCCGGCTCGGCAACTAGGCTTAGCGGAAAGGTATCACTATAATATATCGATTCCAAGGTTTTTAGCCCTTTCGAAGCCGTTTTTGCCCTCAGTTTTACCATCTGAGGTCTGTATGGTTCCTATACATTAAAGACAGATTAGATTGGGGGTTTATTTTGATAAATAGCATGAGGTTTAGCTAGGGTACCTTATGAAAGGTTCTAAATTTTTATGTGGTTATTATAGGACATATTTAACCGCTAGGATTCCCTCGTTGTGAGTGACTTCAACCAAGACCATCGATGTAAGTGACCATGCGATGTAGCACTATTTATGTAATGCCATGTTAGATATGTTAAGGAATGATAAGTGCCTACAATGCTGGAATTTGCAAAGCTAGAGGTCCTTCTAGAATCCTTGCAAAACGTTCACAGAGAAAGCTAACTTAACGGATTGATTCCAACCAAGAGCTGGTTAGAAGATGAATGACTCTTAGATCGAACTTGGAATCTATGATGGTCACTCTTAGATACCAAGACAATTCACTCCAGAATTAGCTTGATCAAAACTAATTCAATGAATCGGTTTAAACATCAAACCTAAAGCAAGGTTTGAAAAAGAATAACACCAAAAGGGTATCAAGAAAACACAAATGTTTTTTTTTCTGTATTCACAAAAATCCCTCAAACAGAGTATTACATGCCTTTAAATAGGCCCAAAAGATAACCCTAACAAAATAAAGTTCAGCCACCAACCACTAATAAATGCTAATAAATGCTATTAAATACAAATTGAAGAATATAAGGCAATTCATACATACTTTTAATAAATGCTATTAAATATAAATTGAAGAATATAAGGCAATTCATAAATTGTCTTAATTGGTAGTTCAACTACCAAAGGAAAGTCTTCTAATCACTTTCCAATGTCAGCCACTCCGTTATTTTCTTGATTTGATACTTGAATCTTCTTTGTATTGCTTCTTATAATTGCTCGTTCGGGTACATGCACGTGATCAGTTGTTGGATTCATATCAAGACCTCATGCATATATGTATGTCACGTGCATCGAGATTCTTCCCCTTTATGTTACGAAAGAATGAAATACGATATTTATGTTCGCCATGATATCATGCAGGCCCTTTTCTGTTATGTGGTGTCCGACTACGTGTAACACGTTGTGCCCGACCAAGTCAGGCCCAGGGGGTATGTTTATGAGCCCGCCTGGTGGGTCCATGTACACGTACATGGGCCGTGTGTGAAGGAGTACCACACACCCAACCCTACCCAGAATAGGAAAGCGCCCAAGGCTATGAAAAGTTAGGTCCCGCTCATATGTTGCATGTGTTTGCATTCCTAACCCCAACAGTGGGGTGACTTACTGAGTATTTCATAAAATACTCAAGCCACATGCTACCTACATTTTTCAGGTAAAGGCAAGGCGCCAATGTATGGTTGACGGCGGAGCTGAGGCCACCATGGAAGTTGGAGACGTGATATTTTTAGGCGTTTACTTTTATTAGACTGTTTTAAGTTATAGCATTGAGTATTGTTTTAGTTGGATTTATTTTGAATTCAGTATTGAAGGTTTATTTTTGGAGTTTAGGTTTTGTTTTGGATTCATGAACATTTATGAAAGACTCTTTCAAGGTTACTTATGATGAGCTTCTGCTTAATGAGATAAGTATGCATGGGTGACGTCACTAATTAGGTTAAAGAAAATTAGGGGCGTTACATTCTTATACCGTAATTATTATCATACAATTCACATATTATAACATATACATAACATATAAGAAGCATATCGATTCACAGACAATTCACACATATCAATATATATGACACGTGCAGAACCACAGGGCACGTGTCAACATCAAATATAATCATGCCGATAGTAAGGTCACTTACCTGGTTAGCTTAAGTCGTTGTCACGTATATATCCTTGATGAAAGTTCGATTCCGTCCTTTGAAATCCAAGTCAACTTATGTGAGCCCATGACATCAGTTTCAAGTTTGAACTTTATAAAATTATTTCTCTAATTTACATGGTTAAAATTATGATAGACAAAATTTAATGGAGTTCCATGCCCTCATTCCCTGTTTTATTTTTAAATTCTGTTCAACAAATTCCCTCAATCTTCCCTCCTCCCTCCTCGTAATTATTTTCATTTTGTAAATAGATTTTCAATTATGTAAATATTACTCTAACTCTATATTTATTTTTATTCTTTAAACATATATTATTGGCCAATTTTAATAGATTGTTTGGCTGCTATCATACAGATTTATAATCTGCCAACTAAAATTTTATTGATTCTAACCTTATTTCCTATAACTTCCCAGGCTAACAAAAAAATCTAATTCATTGAATATGAGATTTGATCCTAAATTAATTTCTTATAACAATAGCTACAAAGGAAAAAGGAATTATGAGACAAGATTTTACCTAATAACAGACCAAAATCTATCTAGGTAAATCTGCATCATATCCTTTTGTTTAAACACCATTTTACTTTTTCTCACATCTGACATTTTTTTTCTGTTTTTTTTGGATGAACTGTGATATTGTGGGGTTGAGGAAAGAGGATGCTGTTGGGATGAGAGGTTAGTGGGGAAGGGTGGGTAAATTTTATTTTTATTTTTATTTTTAAGTAATTCTTCTTAGTTATTTATTTATGAATTATTATTATTATTATTATTATTATTTGACATATATAGTTTTTTATAATTATTTTTATTTGTTTATTTTTTATTATTATTATTTTTTTTGGGCTATTACAAAAACATTGCATAAACCGGTGAAAGGAGACAATTGAGAAACAAAAAGTTACTTTAAGAATTAAATAATTTTGTGAGTAAAGCAACCATGTGATGGACAACCTGAAATTAACGCGACAATAATAGTAGGTTCTAAAGCACAAAAAAAATGTGGATAAATTTAAAATCATGAGACACACAAAACACATGGACTAGAAACTAAAAATGATTGATCCACTACTCGGTCATTTGGTCTAGTGGATAAATTTTAAATCTTGAGTTCGATTCATGAAATGCCCCCACAATTATATCAAATTAAATAGTTTGTTGTTTCGTACAAAAATTAAGGCAAACAACCTAGTGCTTTAATAAATACTCTTCCTTATGATTACATATTAATGGTATTGTTAGGTTGAATGGGAGTAAATCAATAGATTATCTAATCTGGACGATGTACTATTAAGTTCAAATTGAGCCTAATACTCCTTCACGAACGAAGTAATAATCAATCTCAATCGATGAAAGATTGGATTGGCGGACAGATAGGTGGCACCAATGTTGTCACACCATAGGCTAGGCGCTCGTGCTTGCAACATCCCGAGCTCACGCAAGAGGACTTGGATTCGCCCTCCGTACTAGAACAAGAAACTGTCGATTATTTCCTTGAACTCCAGGAGATAAGATTGCCACCAAAGATATCAATAGTGTCATGTAGATAATGGAGTGTCATGTAAACTGATGGGGTCCAAAGTTCCGAACCTCCATTTGCTTATTTTTTCTTTAAACACTCGTAGAAAAACTAACTATTTGGGCTCTAGAATGTTTGATATGGAGGTTGGGATAGAGATATATATACTAAATATTTATATATAGTAGGCGTAGAAAAACTAACCATTTGGGCTCTAGAATGTTATATGGAGGCTGACTATTCAGAGTAAAGATGTGATAGAGATATATATACTAAATATTTATGTAGAGTAGGTAGAAAAATTAACTATTTGGGCTATATAAGGTTGGATATGGAGGCTGGCTATTTATAGGAAAAATCGGATTGAGATATATATACTAAATATTTATATATAGTAGACGGTTATATCTGTTAAATCTATATATATATATATATATATATATATATATATAGATAATAAACTGAAATCATATATATACCCATTAGTCAGTGTTTTCAAAAGGTATATTTCTCATTCTTCATATCTCTCTTTGCATACCTTGAAGTCATTAATATAAAACTTTTAGTCCATATTTCTTCTTACATTTTCTCTATCAAGTTCTTTGTGTTCATTTAGATCGAGTGTGTGCGTTGTTGTGTGATCCTAATAACTGGTATCAGAGCGAGGTGAGATTCACCACGATATGTGAAGATGGAAAGTTCAAAGACAAGAATTGAAAAGTTTGATGGATTCGAAATCAATTTCTAAAGATGCAGATTGAAGATTATATGACCAGAAAGATCTTCAGAAACCCCTTTTGGGGGTGAAGCAGAATACCATGACCACGGAGGACTGGAAACTCAAGGATCGTCACGCCTTAGGGTTGATCTGGTTGACGCTGTCTAGAAACATGACGTTCAACATCATCAAAGAGAAGACGACATCAGGCCTATTGAGGGTGTTGTCAAATATGTACGAAAATTCGTCGGCTATGGATAAGGTGCATTTGATCTAGAGGTTGTTCAATCTACAAATGTCTGAAGGTAGCTTTGTTGCAGATCATATAAATTAGTTCAACGTGATTGTCAGTCAATTGAGCTTAGTGGAAATTATGTTCAAAAATGAAATTAAAGCATTGATTTTGATGTCAACTTTACCCGAGTCGTGGTATACTGTTGTTGCTGCAATCAACAGTTCATGAGGATCTGATAAACTGAAGTTTGATGAAATTCGAGATGTCAGCGAAAGTATTCCAAAACGAGAAGTAAATTAAAAAGTCCAAACAAACATGAGCGATCAAAATCAAGGAATCGAGAAAAATCTCCAAACAAACCGAACGTAAAGTGTTGAAATTTTGGAGAAAAATGACAATTTCGGACAGATGGTACAAAATTGAAGAAAAGAAAAATCATAAATTTCAAGATGACATTGATTTTATATATTCAGCAGAAGATACTGAGAATGCTCTAATTCGTAGCATGAATAGCCCAATTGAATTTCTGGATTTTAGATACAGTTGCATCGTGTCGTTTGTCTTCAAGTAAGGAATTGTTTCAAAATTTCAAATATGGAAATTTTGGGAAGGTGTATCTTGCCGACAACAAAACTTTGGAGATTGAAGGGAAGAGAGATGTCTGCATACAAACTCTAGCAGGAAATAGGTGGACGTTATAGGATGTTAGATATATTCATGATCTCAAGAAGAATCTGATCTCTTTTGGTCAGTTGAATAGCACAAGTTATGCAGCCGAGTTTGGAAAGAGTTTGGGGAAGATTGTGAAGGGTGTCATGGTGGTAGCATGACACAAAATCTGGAACCCTATACACCACTATAGGGTGTATAAACATGGTTGTTATTGCTAAGAGTGCTTTCAATTAAAGTCTACTTGAATTGGAAGCACTCTGAGCAACAACAATCATGTTTATACACCCTACAATAGTGTCAATAGACTTGCACATATGAGATTCAAAGAAATGAAGATGATGGCTCCGAATGGAGTTTTAGAAGGCTTAAAATCTATTGATATGGGTGTTTGTGAGAGCTGCGTTATGAAAAAATATAAACGAGTTAGCTTCACAAAAGCTACCAGAGAACCATAGAATGTGTGATTGGAAATGGTCCATACAGACGTTTAGGAACCATCTCCAGTCTCATCTTTTCTAGTACCAAAATTTCATTGGTTAGATGTCTCGCACTCTGTAGCAACAACTCTCTGTTTTTTTAAGGCTATTCAGATATCTCACTACCACTCTTTTCCTCCTCACCATATCTAGATAGTATAACTTTGATTCAGTATTGTCTTATATCGTTAACATCCACAACAAAGATATTTGGTCTAGTGGTATGATTCTTGCTTTTGGTGGGAGAGGTTTTGAGATCAACTCTTGAATTTTTCCTTTAATATAAAAGGCCTAAATAGTGTATAAATCCAATGCACTTAGTTTGTTTCACTTTGTGTTTTCTTAGGTAAAATAGTTTGTTTCACTTTGTGTTTTCTTAGGTAAAAAAATTTATTAATTAAGAATTTCGTGTTTTGTTTCACTTTGTGTTTTTGTAGGTAAAATAATTTATTAATTAAGAATGTCGTATATCAATCCAATGCACTTAATTTGTTTCACTTTGTGTTTTTTTAGGTAAAACAACTTATTTATTAAAAATTTGTGGTTTGTTTCACTTTGTGTTTTTGTAGGTAAAACAATTTATTAATTAATGATGTCATGTATTGATTGAAAAGTTAAAAAGATTGATGATTTTCTTTTCATTAAATCCTTGAACTTCCTCTTATACAAAAAGACCTACCTCACCTTGTTGAACTTCCTTTTAGCTCATCAACTCCAAACAAATATAGATTTCAAACTTGAGATAAAAAATCATATCGAGTGAGAGCTAAAAATGATAGATGTCGGAAATTCGGTCTAGTGGTATTATTCTTTCTTAGAGTGTGGGAGGTCCCGAGTTCACATCTTAGAATGCTTCTGTCCTTAATTCTCTTATTACTTTGGTCATATGATTATGATTCTAATTTGAGATTGCATGTACTCACCAATTTTTTCTAGCATGAGATGGAAATCCCATTATAAATATTGTTAAATGGTAGCAAGGGACGAAGTATGATTAAATAGTAGCAAAGAATGCTCAACGTATTATAAATATTGTTAAATAGTAGCAAAGAATGGTGGGCGCGGCTTCAACCAAAATAATTAATTATTATAAATATTGTTAAATGGTATCCAAGGACGGTATTATAAGTTTTTTCTAACATGAGATAGCAATCCTTTTATAAATATTGTTAAATGGTAGCAAAGAATGGTGGCGGCTTAACCAAAATAATTTGAGGTGGGTCATTCATAATCTCAAAGGTACCAGATAGATTTTAAAGCACAAAAACATATGGACAAATTTTAAATATAGAGGCGCATAAAACATATGAACTAGCAACTAAAAAGGATAAATTCACTACAAGCATTTGGTTTTGTGGTATGATTTTCGCTTCGGGTGCGAGAGGTCTCGAGTTCGATTCTCGAAATGCCGCCTACAATTATATCAAGTTGAACAAAGACATAAAGATGTATGAAAAAAAAAAAAGGAAGAAGAAGCTATATTTAATCTTTTTAATTATAATTTATGACACATAAAGATGTATGAAAAAAAAAAAAAGGAAGAAGAAGCTATATTTAATCTTTTTAATTATAATTTATGACATTTATTTTCTATTGCAGAATTTTGATAGAGCCTCGACCCTAACTTCAAAGGCATTACACCCTTGACCCTAACTTCAAAGGCATTATACCCTAGACCCACACAAATTGTTCTATGATATTTTTTTCTAGGAAGTCTTTGTTAAGTTAACGGGCACAGATTCTCTATTGCACTGATCTCCCAATAGTAGTTTTACCTAGGTCATCTGTCGTCACAATCCTTTTCAGGAAGATGCACTAAAAAAAAATCGGTAGAGTATTCGCTTAGCATGCAAGAGGTACGGGGATCGATACTTTGCATTTGCATCTCTAGAAGAAACTAATTGTTATTAATATTTTATTTAGCGATCACTTTGCATGCGGGGATGGATGTAACTCAGATGGTAGAGCGATCACTTTGCATGCGGGGATGGATGTAACTCAGATGGTAGAGCGATCACTTTGCATGCGGGGATGTAGCTCACATGGTTTTATTTCTATTCAATCTTTTCTTATTTTGACATAGAGCAGAGATATTCTTTTATTTTCACTATTATTGGTGATGGTATGTTTAGGATTTTATGACGTAAGAATTGTGGGGATGTAGCTCAGATGGTAGAGCGCTTGCTTCGCATGTGAGAAGTACGGGGATTGATACCCTGCATCTTCAAAGGAATCCTACTACCAAAGATTCTATTTCTATTTCAAATTTTTCTTATTTATGACATAAGCAAGGATAGTTTTCATTTTCACTATTGTTGATGATGGGCCGTTTAAGATTTTGTCATGTAAGAATTGTTGGGATGTAGCTAAGATGGTAGTGTGCACTCTTTGCATGCAAGAGCCACGGGGATCGATACCCCGATACCCCGACATAATGAGCAGAGATATTTTAAGAATTATATGGATGTAGCTTAAATGGTAGAGCGCTACCATGCATCTCTAAAGGAAAACTATCAATTATTAATATTATTTATGACATAATGAGCAAAGGTAGCTTAAATGGTAGAGCGCTATCATGCATCTCTAAAGGAAAACTATCGATTATTAATATTATTTATGACATAATGAGCAAAGGTAGTTTTCCATTTTCACTATTACAGATGACGAGACGTTTATGGTTTTGTGGTGTAAGAATTGTGGGGATATAGGTAAGATGATTTAATGCACTCTTTACATGCGAGAGGTACGGGGATCGATACCCCACATCTCCAAAAGAAATTATTTGTTAAAATATTTGTTATTAATATTTTATTGCTATTAAATCTTTCCTTATTTATGACCTAGTGAGCAGAGATAGTTTTTCATTTTCAATATTATTGGTGAGATAGTTTTTCATTTTCACTTTTATTGATGACGTGACGTTTGGGGTTTTGTGATGTAATAATTGTGGGGATGTAGTTCAGATGGTAAAATGCTTTCTTTGCATGCAAGAGGTACGGGAATCGATACCCCACATCTCAAAAAGAAACTAATTGTTATTACTATTTTATTTCTACTCAATCTTTCCTTATTTATGATATAATGAGCGGAGATATTTTTCATTTTCACAATTATTGATTACAGGATTTTTTGAATTTTCTGATGTAAAAATTGTAGGGATGTAGCTCAAATGGTAGAGCTTCCCACGTGGGAAGTACGGGATCGATACCTTGCTTCTCCAAATGAATTGATTACTACATATATTATTTCTTTTCAATCATTTCTTATATACAACATAATGAGTAGGGATAATTGTTGGGATGTAGCTCAAATGGTAGAGTGCTCACTTTGCATGTGAGAGGTATGGGGATCAAAACCTTGCATCTCCAAAAGAAATCTATCTATTATTAAATATGTTATTTCTTTTCAATTTTTCCTTATTCATGACATGTTGAGTAGGATATTTCTTCATTTTCACTGATACTAGAATTGTGGGGAACTCAGATGATAGAGGACTCTTTGCATGTGAGAAATAGGTTTTGTGATGCTAGAATTGTGGGGAACTAATGTGGGGAACTCAGATGATAGAGGACTCTTTGCATGTGAAAAATAGGTTTTGTGATGCTAGAATTGTGGGGATGTAACTCACACGATAGAGCACTTCACTAATACTAGAATTGTGGGGAACTCAGATGACAGAGGACTTTTGCATGTGAAAAATAGGTTTTGTGATGCTAGAATTGTGGGGATGTAACTCACACGATAGAGCACTCTTTGCATGTGAGAGTATGGGGATCGATGATAGAGCACTCTTTGCATGTGAGAGGTATGGGGATCGATGATAGAGCACTCTTTGCATGTGAGAGGTATGGGGATCGGTACCCCGCATCTCCAAAGGAAGACTATCGATTATTAAATGTATCATTTTTTTTTTCAATATTTTCTTATTTATGAAATAATGAGCAAAAATACTTTTTCATTTTCACTATTATTAATGACGAGACGTTTAGGATTTTGTGATGTAAGAATCAATGGGATATAGCTCATATGGTAGAACGCTCCATGTGAGAGGTGAGCGGATTGATACCCTACATCTCCTAAAGAAACTATATGAGCAGAAATTCATTTCCTAAAGAAACTATTCGTTATTAATATTTTATTTCTATTCAATTTTACCTTATTTCTGACGTAATGAGCACAAATATTTTATCCTTTTCACTATTATTGATCTCGGGTAGTTTTGGGTTTTGTTATATAAGAATTGTGGGGATGTAGCTAAGATGGTAGAGTGCTCTCTTTGCATGCGATTGGTACGGGGATCGATACCCCGAATACCCGACTCTATATTCTTAAATGCTCTATAATATGGTGGTGCCTTAATGAGATATTTTAAATGTATTGTATACGCGTTTAAATGTGGTTTTCTACACACAAAAAGATATGGATGTTAAATTTTTAAGTCACTCTTGAAAAGTATGGTATGGGATAAATTGGATTATTGCCTATTATTTCTAAGAATATATTAAGTCTTGGGACTAATGTTTGCCAATTGTAGCGATAACATATAATAGAGCAATTCATAGTACCGTTCTCGTTAGAGCAATTCATAGTACCACTGATTGTTCTCCTTCTGAAAATGTTTATGGATTTAATCTGCCTATTATTTGTAAGAATATTAAGTCTTGGGACGAATGTTTGTCATTTGTAGAGACGGCATATAATAGAGCAATTCATTCATAGTACCGTTCTCCTTTAGATCAATTCATAGTACCACTCATTGTTCTCCTTTTAAAGATGTTTATGGATTTAATCCACTTACGCCTCTTGATTTGCTTCCTATTCATTCTAATATTTTTATGAGTAAAGCAACCACAAGTAAGGCAGATATGATCAAAACATTGCATAAAGAGGTGAAAGGAGACAAATGAGAAACAAAAAGTTACTTTAAGAATTAAATATTTTTGTGAGTAAATCAACCACAAGTAAAGGTATGATCAAAACATTGCATAAAGAGGTGAAGGAGACAATTGAGAAACAAAATTTCAAAGTTGCTTAAAGAATTAACAAAGGACGGAAGGAAATCATTTTTCAACTCGATAACTGGGTTTGGATACATTTTCGCAAGGAGCGATTTCCATCTCAAAGGGAGACAAAGTTACATCCAAGAGGGGATAACCCTTCTCAAGTCCTTGAAATAATTAATAACAATGCATATAAAATGATCTTTCTGGAGAATTTTTAGCACATTATACTTTCAATATTCAATGTTGCTAACTTGAGTTCTATGTAGGTGATGATTTTTCTGATTCGAGGACGAATCCTTTTGAAGAGGGGGAAGATGACAAGGATCACGGTGATCCAAATGTTCCAACTGGACCAGCCAAGAAAATTCAACAAGCATTCATTCTTGATGTATAAAATTGGATAAGCTTTGTTCAACTCTCATTTCATGTGTTACAAGCTTATTCGATTGAGGAGGGACCATTTGGAGCTTCATAAGTGAATATTGACACAGTTGAAGTAGAGGATGAAGCATCATTAGATGAGTTGTTAGAAAACTTTATTTATTTTTAATTCATAAAGTATGTAATGGTCAAAGGGGGAGATTCAAAGGGATTGAGATTAAATCTAGGCCACGAACTTCTCTTGTGCTGAGACTATAAATATCCTCAAATTATTATGTAAAAATCAGATTTTAGAGGAATGAAGATCAATTTAAGAAGTTCCCCTTAAAATCCGAGCATTATCTCTACCATTTCTAAGTTTCAAGAAATTGTTAGGGGTAGAATTGCACATGAGTCTATCAAGTTTGATTGTGTGGTTGAGTGAAATTCTCAACCTTCTACTTATTTTCCGGATTTCTTCTCTTCCTATTGATTGTAATTTATCCTAATACAAACAAGTTTGTTTTTTTAGGGAATGTATTAAGCACATGGGTTTATTAATTCCTATGAACTTTTGTTTAAAATGAAGTAAATACAAATGGAGTAAGTACATATACCAATAAAAGAGGAATTATGTTTACTAGCACATTTTTTTTTTAACCCGAGATAGAAGCAAACCTAGTAGTAAAATAAAACTACAACTTAAAAAAAAGTTAATCCCATTTTACAATATCAATATTGTTAAAGGTAGTAAAGAAGTAGTTTTGACATATCAAATATAGGTTTTGAAAATTAAAATTTAAAAATTTAAAAAAATAAAAAAATAAAAATGAAATAAAAGTCGTTTTCAAAAACTTAGTTTGGGGTGAAATTTTACTTAAAATTCAAACGTATTGTTTCAATATCTATCCCAAACAAATGCATATGCTTTAGTGGCAATGCAGCTTCAACCATAATAATTTGAGCACGGTCATTCATAATCTCAAACCTGCAAGGTAGGAATTATAGGATATGAACTTTATTTATGTTTATATTTCTTAATAATATTAATGGAAGTACATCCAATTGGGTTGAAGAATAAATTCTATTATGTGATGGACAATGTGAAATTAACGTGACAATAATAGTAGGTTCTAAAGCACAAAAACACACTTGGATAAATTTCAAATCTTGAGGCACACAAAACACATGGACTAGCAACTAAAAATGATTGATCCACTACAAGGGCATTTGGTCTAGTGGTATGATTCTTGCTTCGGGTGTGAGAGGTCTTGAATTCGATTCATGAAATGCCCCCACAATTATATCAAATTAAATAGTTTGTTGTTTCTTACAAGTGAAAATTAGCTAGCAAGATTGGATCTTCTTCTTCAAAGACTTGGTGCTCCTTCTTCGAAGCATGTTCCTAATGCAGCAAAAACACTCTGGGGTGAAGCCAGATACCATAACCGCGGAGGAGTGGAAACTCAAAGATTGTCACGTCTTAGGGTTGATCTGGTTGAAGCTGCCCAGAAACACGACATTCAACGTCATCAAAGAGAAGACGACATCGGGGCCTATTGAAGGTGTTGTCAAATATGTACGAAAATTCGTTGGCTATGAACAACGTGTTGTCAAATATATACAAATGTCTAAAGGTAGATTTGTTGTAGATCATATAAATTAGTTCAACGTGAAATTTGAGATGTCAGTGAAAGTATTGATCGAAATTTCTTTTGGCAATACTCTGTCTTGATCGAAAGGAAAGAATTAGTTCAACGTGATTGTCAGGAGCCGTGGTATACTTTTGTTGCTCTAATCAACAGTTCACGAGGATATGATAAACTAAAATTTGATGAAATTTGAGATGTCAGTGAAAGTATTCCCAAATGGGAAATTGGAGATTCGTCTATCAATACTCTCTGATTGAAAGGAAAGAAGTAAATCAAAGAGCAAATCAAAGAGCCCAAACAAACATGGGCGATCAAAATAAAGAAATCGAGAAAAATCTCCAAACAAACCATCAAAGAGCCCAAACAAACATGGGCGATCAAAATAAAGAAATCAACAAACCATCAAAGAGCCCAAACAAACATGGGCGATCAAAATAAAGAAATCGAGAAAAATCTCCAAACAAACCAAACGTAAAGTGTTGAAATTGTGGAGAAAAATGACACTTTCAGACAGATTGTACAAAATTGAAGAAAAGCTTCACAATATATTATTTCTTTTCAATTTTTTCTTATTTACGACATAATGAGAAGGGATAATTGTGGGGATGTAGCTCAGATGGTAGAGAAATCGTTTTGCATGCGAGAGGTGCGGGGATCGTTACCATGCATCTCCAAAGAATACTATCAATTGTTAAATATATTATTTCTTTTCAATTTTTTTCTTATTTATGACATAATGAGGAGAGATAGCTTTCATTTTCACTATTTAGTTTTTCATTTTCACTATTATTTATGACGGACCTATGAGTTTTGTGATGTAAGAATTGTGGGGTTGTAGCTAAGATGGTAGAGTGTTCTCTTTGCATGCGAGAGGTACAAGGATCGATTGCCTAGTTTTCTTTTATTAATGATCAATCAGTAGAATTGATTGTATTTGTTGAGTTTTATGTCCTAGAACTCAGTTCAATAAATTTATTATTTAAGTTTATTCGGTAAAGATTGTTATTGAATAAAGTGAATGTTACGATCATTAATCTAAATCCAATAAACTAAGAACACTCTGATTACTTGAACTAAACTAAGAACACTCTGATTACTTGAATTATAGGTAGAGACATCAGAGTGGATCAAGTTCAAGTATATAGTCAAAATGATCTATAGTACAGGGATTGATTACTTGAACTATATGTAGAGACATTAGAGTGGATCAAGTTCAAGTATATAGTAAAAATGATCTATAGTACAGGGATAAGGTTGAGTACCTTATTCTGAGGACACTATGAATGCGGCCCACTTTTCTCAACCTTATTCTGGGGACACTATGGATGCGTCCCACTTTTATATATGATATAAACCATGTGATCACTAAATTATACATGTGAGTGGGGGCGTCCTATGCAATGAGTATTGCATAAGATCGGACAATGAAGAAAACCACCCTCACTTTATAATGTCGTTTATTGTTGAGACTGATTTTTCATTCGATGACCTAGGTAACTCGATCTTAATCCTGAGTAAATTATGAACTCCTGTTTATTCGGAATTATTCTTAGATTTGCATGGGTAGGAGTTACTCAATAAACAACAATAATAACTTTATTGAAAATAGAATATGTTTTTGTTTACAAACTATGTGTTTTAGGACATAAAACCCAACATGTATCTTTCCTACTTTCTTCAAAAATCACTTCTTGGTTCGTTGACTCTTCACTTGATATCTCTATCAACCAACTCTTTGACTCTTCAGGTCTTCTGTTGGTATCTTTTCTACTTTCTTCAAAAATCACTTCTTGGTTCGTTGACTCTTCATGTCTTCTGTTGGTATCTTTCCTACTTTCTTCAAAAATCACTTCTTGGTTCGTTGACTCTTCATGTCTTATCTATTGGTATCTTTCCAACTTTCTTCAACCAACTCTTCATAAACTCAGCATTGTAGGATGTGGCTGACTTTAGGTCTCTCGATGCGCTTCCCGCTAATATCAGAATGAGGAGTCTCTTCCAATCTACTAGGAGCTGTTGAAAATCACTTCTAGGTTCGTTGACTCTTCATGTCTTCTCTGGTCTTTCCTACTTTCTTTGCATGAAATTTTTTCTTCTTTACATGACGTCATACCACCTACTTCTGCTTGATGTCTTCTTGGTCAGAATAATACCGATTCAAGTTACTGACGTGGACAACAAGGTTAGTCTGCATCCATAAGAGCAATTGGATCCTATATGATGTCTTCATAATCTTGTGGATAACTTCGACTAGTCCATAGTATTTTCGCACCAATCTTTGGTTCTTGTTGCTTTGAACTCGAAGTTGATCTAACATTAACTTATATGAAATCTTTATTTTTCTTGAAATTATTGTTGTCGACGCTTCTGACTGGCCATTCTCTTCATCCGTCTAGTATTTCTATGTGAATATATGTTGCTTCAGTGGCTTGTTTTTGTCTTCCATCTCCAATAGGGGCGTTGGCTTGGTGTCTTTGCCCAGCATTTGAGTGATCACTGACAAGAGCCTTTGGGGGTCTAATAAACTCGACTGTTAACAAGTCATTTAGCTAGCTCAGGCTCAGCCGCATGACATTTGTTTGTGGCAGGCGATCTCGATTGCAACATAAAACTAATCTTGTGATTTATCTCTCCTAGTGTGGATAAATCCATTATCTGACCTTCTTGTTTTCCGTCGTGGTATTCATGTAGTTGCAACAAGGTTTCTATTGAGGTTGGCTCACTCGAACTCCCCTTTTCAATTACAACAATAGCAGCAAGTGTAGATTCATCATGGCTAAGATTCTTTCTCAACTGTAGTATCGACATCATTTTCACCCCTCTTGGTTGATGGATGTTTTTCTGAATGATCTCGGATTAGACTCCGTTACTACTAGGCATTTTGCTAGGGACATAAATGGCTTTCTGTTCCAGTAGGACGTTCATCCCTAACACGACGTCGAAGTCATCTATTTCAACTATCACAAAATGATTTGCCTAGTCCAAGGCTCCAACTTGATTAGAGTTCTCATTGTGTCTCTTAAGACAGGTAAAGCTTCTAACTTGACGACGTTCATCTTTCCTGTATCTCGATGCCAAAGGATGCTAAAATATTTTGCATTGGTCTCGATCATGAGTTGTGGGTGGTTCTAGAGTCGACAATGGTGTTCCTTGCTACTTTGTGCTTTATCCAGACCTCGACATACATAATATATATATATATTCTTTTAACTATAACACATATGGTCTATGAAAGAATTTTAACTCTTATGCTCATTAATATTATAATGGTTACTACGTAAATTATAACCTAAAGTTAGAGAATTGATGTCCAATTAGCAACCCTAAATTTTTAATCTTGGTAGAGTGATTGAAATTACAATGGAAGTAGTTTAAACTCCTAGTACCTTAAATGAAGTTTGATGAAATTCGAGATATCAGCGAAAGTATTCCCAAATGGGAAATTGGAGATTTATCAGACAATGCTCTTAGTGTTGATCGAAGGGAAAGGAGTAAATCAAAGAGCCCAAACAAACATGTGCGATCAAAATCAAGGAACCGAAAAAAATCTCCAAACAAACCAAACGTAAAGTGTTGAAATTGTGGAGAAAAATGACACTTTCGGACAGATGGTACAAAATTGAAGAAAAACAAGATCACAAATGTGAAGATGACAATAATTCTATCTATTCAGGAGAAGATACTAAGAATGCTCTAATTCTTAGCGTGAACAGCCCAATTGAATTCTGGATTTTAGATTCAGTTGCTCCGTTTCATTTGTCTTCAAGTAAGAAGTTGTTTCAAAATTTCAAATAAGGAAATTTTGGGAAGGTGTATCTTGCCGACAACAAACGTTGGAGATTGAAGGGAAGAGAGATGTCTGCATACACACTATACACAGAAAATGAGTGCACATTATAGGATATCAAATATATTCCTGATCTCAAGAAGAATCTGATCTCTATTGGTCAGTTTGATAGCACAGGTTATGCAGCTGAGTTTCGAAAGAGTTAAGGGAAGATTGTGAAGGGTGTCATGGTGGTAGCATGACACAAAATCTTGAACCCTATACACCACTATAGGGTGAAACCTATACACAACTCGTAGTAACAGCAACCATGTTTATACACCCTATAGTCTCAATAGACTTGCACATATGAGATTCAAAGAAATGAAGATGATGGCTGCGAATGTAGTTTCAGAAGGCCTAAAATATATTGATATGGGTGTTTGCGAGAACTGCGTTACGGAAAAATATAAACAAGTTAGCTTCACAAAAGCTGCTAGAGAACCATAGAAAGTGCGATTGGAAATGGTCCATACAGACGTTTGGAGACCATCTCTAGTTTCATCATTTCTAGTACCAAAATTCCATTGGTTAGATGTCTCGCACTTACAGCGACAACTCTATGTTTTCCTAAGGCTAGTGAGATATCTCACGACCACTCTTTTCCTCCTCACCCTATCTAGACACTATAACTTTAATCCATTATGGTCTTATATGGTTAACATTCACTCTTTAATTTCCGAAGACATTTTGTAACTACCACGAAACTCAAAACATACAATAAATTGATACAAGTTTTACAGCATATCATATACTTCAAAACAGGGTTAGACTACTTACTCGATCGCGGTGAGACGTGTCATTGAGCTGAGTCATAGAGATATACGACTTTTTATCCTAAGAAAAAATCTGTATAATCTAAAATCCGGTTGCTCTAATATCAAACAACTCTTTATTGAACTCTAGTTATATTCTTCTTTTTCGCCCTTTTTTTTTTTTCTTTCCTTATTTTTCCTCTTTATTGAACTCTAATTAGCCATCTTACTGTCCTCTAGTAAAGATTGGTCAAAATGAAAATTTTACCTTAGCATTAATTTTGACCGATTTTCCTATTTTTTTACTATTTTCTTTTATACTTTTAATGAGTTTTTTTTTTTTAATTTTTGTAACTAGTTTGTTCTTCCATATCATATTTAAATTTGGTCTCTAAATCTCTCAATAAATTCCTAAAAATTTGAACTTAAAAAGAAAATGAGAAATTATTCCTCATTTGAACTCGTGTTACAGCATAACATAACATAATACATGTCAAACACTCACAAAGTACGACACGTGGAGGGGCTACGGAGCACGCGTTGTTAATACCTCATACAATTCATCCAACCAAGCCAATAGTAACACAACTTACCTGGTTGGTCCAAAGAGAAGTCACTAAATTTTTTGTATTGATGTTCGTTAGATCATACTCATCGATGTCTAGTTCCAAAGCTAAATTCATACCGACTTCCTTCACTCTCTTTCATTTTCTCCTTCTTTATTCAAATCCGCATTGGTTAGGGATAAAGAAAGGATGAGTTGGAAATTGAGAAATGGGAAGAGAAATAAAGAATGTGATGGAGGAAGAGGAAGAAATGGGAGTAAGTGGAGAACATGGATAAAATGAGCACGCACGGAACTCTTAAGTCAGTTTGAACTCCTAGTAGCTTAAATAAAGTTGGTCTCCTCTAATAAAACAGGAATTTCTCTTAGGATCATTAAATTCTTATAGACTCCAAGCTCAATATCATAAATACAATTATGCTTTATCTTGAACACACTAAACATGAAACTAAAGTGGGTTCAAAGACAATTTCTTTCTCCATCTTATCGGTAATAACAGTTCAACTAAATCCATATTATGCAAAGAAACAAGTTTATGACTCATAACACCAACTACCTAAATTATGACCTAAAAATTTGAAAACATAAGTTGTAGTTGATAGTTACACAAAATTTTTCCAAAATCAATGAACTCGTATCCAATTAGTCAATCCTAAAGATTGTAACTAGCATAGAGTAATTGAAGCTCCACATGAAGCAATTTAAAGTTTCCGTCACTTAACTAAAGTTTATCTCATCTTTAATGAAGCATGATTTGCACTTAGGTTGATGAAATACTTATAGACTCCAACTCTGAGTACTATTAATGCAATTATGTTTCATATGAGTTTGTCATAACAACTTTATTTTGTTGTCATACGAGGAAAAATAGAAGAATTAAATCAAACAATCGGATGAACTGAACCGAATCAATCCAACCCAAATTGATTAATTTGTTTCCTTTGTTGGGTTGTTTGTTTATTTGATAACCCTTACAAGTAAAATATTAGACCATCAACTTTTCATTTTATAGCGATCCAACCAATCAGAGAAATATATATTTGAGTACAAGCTAAAAATATTGGGTATTTAAGAAAAGACATTTGGTTTAGTGGTACGACCCTCACTTAGGGTGCAACCTCAAATGCCCCTATGTCTAAATCTTTTCTTATCGAAGGACTTCATATTTATATAAACTTGTTGTTCCTATTATTTACTTTTCAAACATACCTCTTAACTTCTCTACACCAATTGTTGGGCAACAAAGTCGACATAAAGGAATTAGAAAAGAGATATCAAAACTTAAGCATGTTCGCAATGGCTTGGCCATTCAGAAGCAACCTAAAGTCTTTCTTTACCTCCCAAGGCTTTATACTTACCATCTTAGGAAATAATGAAAAAGAAAAAAAAAAAAAAAACAAAAACAAAAATTAAGGTCATTAAAACTATAATGATAATACTCTTAATATCATTTCATGGTTCCCACTTTCGCTAAGTATGCCTATCCAAATGTTAAGTAGATCTAGTAGAAAGTTCTTTGATCTTATTATGTTCTTGTTTTGTTCTCCAAGACACATTCTACATCCAGGGCTTCAGTTCAAGCGCATCGAAGACTTCATGTGTTTCCTGCAATACAACAAAATACGACCTTAATACCTAGGTCCAAGGATTCATACAAACATTTTAAGTGGCTTAACAAGGGAATTTTGTCTAGTGCTATGATTCTCGCTTTGGGTGCGAGAGGTCACAAGTTCGATTCTCAGAATGCCCTTTTAAGAGATATTGTAGAATAAAACGAACTAAATAAATCCAATAAAATGACACTGAGTTAAATACATACATTCCCATGAAACTGTGAATGTGAATTGATAAGCCTTAAATAATCCAAATAATAATTGGATTAATATAATATCAATGCATTCTATGTCGAAATGATTCATAAATTATACCTAATTTTTCCCCATTTTGAAATTCCTATTTTGGATCTATTATTAATGACGAGACGTTTAGGACTTTGTGACATGAGAATCGTGGGGATGTAGCTCAGATGGTATTGCGCTCGCTTTGCATGCGAGAGGTACGGGGATTGATACCCCGCATATCTCCAAAATAAAACTATCAATTATTAAATATGTTATTTCTTTTCAATTTTTCCTTAGTCATGACATGTTGAGTAGCGATATTTCTTCATTTCTCACTATTATTGATGACGGAAAATTTAGGGTTTTGTGGTGCAAGTATTGTGGTGATGTAGCTCAGATGGTAGAGGCACTCACTTAGAAACTATTTGTTATTAATATTTTATTTCTGTTCAATCTTTCCTTATTTATGACATAATGAGCGGAGATATTTTTTTCATTTTCACAATTATTGATGACAAGACATTTAGGGTTTTCTAATGTAAGAATTGTTGGAATGTAGCTCAGATGGTAGAGCTTCCCATGTGGGAAGTATGGGATCGATACCTTGCTTCTCCAAATGAATCGATTACTAAATATAATATTTCTTTTCAAATTTTTCATATTTACTACATAATGAGTAGAGACAGTTTTTCATTTTCACTATTATTGATGACGAGACATTTAGGGTTTTGTAACATAAGAATTGTGGGGATGTAGCTTAGATGGTAAAGTGCTTGCTTTGTATGCGAGAGGGATTGGGATCGATACCTTCATCTCCAAAATAAAACTATCTATTATAAAATATATTTTTTACTTTCAATTTTCCCTTATTCATGACATGTTGAGTAGCGATATTTCTTCATTTTTACTATTATTGATGACGAAAAATTTAGGGTTTTGTGATTCAAGAATTGTGGGTATTTAGCCCAGATGGTAGAGCACTCGCGTAGCATGCGAAAGGTACCGGGATCTATACCCTGCATCTCTGAAAGAAACTATTTGTTATTAATACTTAGTTCTATTCAATCTTTCCTTATTTATGACATAATGAGCCGAGATATTTTTTTCATTTACACAAATTATTGATGACGGGACATTTAGGATTTTTTTATGTAAGAGTTGTGCGGATGTAGATCAAATGGTAGAGCGCTCACTTCTCGTGTGGGTAGTTCGAGGGTCAATACGTTGCATCTCCAAATGATGGATTATTAAATATATTATTTCTTTTCAAAATTTTCATATTTACGACATAATGAGTAGGGATAGTTTTTCATTTTCACTATTATTGATGACGAGGCATTTAGGGTTTTGTGATGTAAGAATCGTGGGGATGTTGCTCAGATGGTAGAGTGCTTGCTTTGCATGCGAGAGGTTTGTGGATCGATACCCTGCATCTCCAAAATAAAACTATTTATTATTAAATAGGTTATTTCTTTTCAAATTTTCCTTAGTCATGACATTTTGAGTAGTGATATTTCTTCATTTTCACTATTATTGATGACGGAAAATTTAGGATTTTGTGGTGCAAGTAATGTGGGAATGTAGCTTAGATGGTAGAGCCTCGCTTAGCATGCAAGAGGTATGGGGATCAATACCCCACATCTTCAAAAGAAACTATTTTTTATTAATAATTTATTTCTATTCAATTTTTCCTTATTTATGACATAACGAGTAGATATATTTTTTCATTTTCACTTTTATTGATGACGTAAAATTTAATATTTTGTGAATTAAGAATCATGGGGATGTAGCTTAGATGGTAGAGCACTCGCTTTGCATGCCAGAGGTATGGGGACTGGTACCCGCATCTCTAAAGGATAACTATCAATTATTAAATATATTAATTATTTTCAATTTATTTTTATTTATGACATAATGTGCAGAGATAATTTTTCATTTTCACTATTATTGATGACGAGACATTTAGGGTTTTGTGATGTGAGAATTTTGGTGATGTAGCTCAGATGGTAGAGTGCTCGCTTAGCATGCGAGAGGCACGGGGATCATACCTCTTATCTCCGAAAGAATCTATTCGTAGTGATATTTCTTATGATAGAAAATTTAGAGTTTTGTGATATAAGAGTTGTGGGGATGTAGCTTAGATGGTAGAGCATTCACTTAGCATGCAAGAGGTACGAGGATTCATACTTTGCATTTGCATCTCTCAAAGAAACTATTTGTTATTAATGTTTTATTTTTATTCAATATTTCCTTATTTATGACATAATGTGCAGAGATATTTTTTTCGTTTTCACTATTTTTGATGAATTTAAAGTTTTGTGATGTAAAAATCGTGGAGATGTAGCTTAGATGGTTTTATTTCTATTCAATCTTTTCTTATTTTGACATATTGAGCAGAGATATTTTTCTATTTTCACTATTATTGGTGATGGTAGGTTTAGGATTTTATGTCGTAAGAATTGTGGGGATGTAGCTCAGATAGTAGAGCGTTCACTTCGCATGTGAGAAGTACGGTGCGATACCCTGCATCTCCAAAGGAATCCTACTACCAAATATTCTATTTCTATTTCAAATTTTTCTTATTTATGACATAATGAGCACGGATAGTTTTCATTTTCACTATTGTTGATGATGGGACGTTTAGGATTTTGTCCTGTAAGAATTGTTGAGATGTAGCTAAGACGGTAGAGTGCACTCTTTGCATGCAAGAGCCACGGGGATCGATACCCAGCATCTCCAAAAGTAACTATTTGTTATTAATATTTTATTTTTATTTAATCTTTCCTTATTTATGATATAATGAACAGAGATATTTTTTTCATTTTCACCATTATTGATGACGGGAAGTTTAAAGGTTTTGTGATGTAAGAATTGTAGGGATGTAGCTTAAATGGTAGAGCACTTGCTTTGCATGCGAGAGGTACGGGGATCGCTATCATGCATCTCCAAAGGAAAACTATCAATTATTAATCTTATTTATGACATAATGATCATAGGGAGTTTTTGGTTGAGTGCACTCTTTGCATGTGAGAGATACGAGGATTTTGGGTTTTGTTATGTAAGAGCTGTGGGGATGTAGCTAAGATGGTAGAGTGCATCTCGTGAAGAAACTCATTAATATTTTATTTCTATTCAATTTTAACTTATTTTTGATATAATGAGCAGAAATATTTTTTCATTTTCACTATTATTGATGACGTGTAGTTTTGGGTTTTGTCATGTAAGAATTATGAGGATGTCGCTAAAATGGTAGAGTGCATCTCCTAAAGAAACTATTCGTTATTAATATTTTATTTCTATTCAATTTTTTCTTATTTTTGACATAAGGAGCAGAAATATTTTTTCATTTTCACTATTATTGATGGCGCACAGTTTTGTGTTTTGTTATGCAAGAATTGTAGGAATGTAGATAAGATGGTAGAGTGCTCTGTTTGCATGCGATTGGTATGGGGATCGATACCCCCAATACCCCGCTCTATATTCCTAAATGCTCTATAATATGATGGTGCCTTAATGGGATAGATATTTTATATGGATTGTATACGACTTTAAATAAGGATAGATATTTTATATGGATTGTATACGGCTTTAAATGTGGTTTGCTACACGCAAAAAAAGATAGGGCTGGTTAAATTTTTAAGTCACTCTTGAAAGTATGGTGTGGGATAAGTTGGATTATTGCCAATTATTTCTAAGAATATTAAGTCTTGGGACGAATGTTTGTCATATGTAGAGATGACATATAATAGAGTATTCACTCTTGAAAAGTATGGTGTGGGATAAGTTGGATTATTGCCAATTATTTCTAAGAATATTAAGTCTTGGGACGAATGTTTGTCATCTGTAGAGATGACATATAATAGAGTAATACTTCATAGTACTGTTCTCCTTTAGAGCAATTCATAGTACCACTCATTGTTCTCTTTTTGAAGATGTTTATGGATTTAATCCACTTACACCTCTTGATTTGCTTCTTATTCATTCTATTATTTTTGTGAGTAAAGCAACCACAAGTAAGGCAGATCTGATCAAAACTGTAACTACCCAAAATTTTTTACTAATTTAAGGTCGCTACTGTATACGTAGCATAAACATTGGATGCGGAAGACTTCATTTAAATTCCATAAAACATAACCTTTATCTTAAAACACATCTAGGACTTACGTGTTTCAAAAACATCTTTAAAACAACAAAACAAAAGACTAAATAAAATAAATAAGCGTTTTAAGTTAAAAACATCCTATTCTAGCCTAAGTCTAAGAAAATAAATACCACTATCCTGCATGTGCCATGGTCTCGAGTTGTGATGTCGTCAGCCGTACAAGAATGCCTTGCCTTAACCTGAAAAATGTAGTAGCACATGGCTTGAGTATTTGAAGAAATATTCGGTAAGTGACCCCACTATTGGGGTTAAATGCAACAATCACATGCAATGATATGATGGGACTTATCTTTCATTCTGTTTTCCCTACGGTGTTGTCCTAACGGGTAATTTTTAACGTGTACCATATACTCTACACACAACCCATACGTGCGAGTATGGGCTCACCAGCTAGTTCGCACACCGCTGGGCCACATTCCTTATTTGGCGGGCATACTCTGGGAGCCCCTTGGGCCGGACACCCGCTAGAACTAGTAACCGTCACGACAGTGCTATGCAAAGCATAACGATCGTTGTCCTGCCATTGGATGTACGAGTCCGTACCCTCGTGATGGGATAGGGGTACCCCTCCAAATGCACGAGCACACATAATGCATGAGGTCCCAAAACTTTTTCATTTTCATTATCCTTTAATACAACACTTCTAGCATTGTGTACATATCATATCATTTTTCATATCGTTTCAGATATCGTTCATCATTCATGCCATATGGTTTCTCATTCTTCAATTCTCAAATTATACATAATTCTAACGGGGTTATATTTCATGCCATTTATCGTAATTTCCTGTCATTCATATCATGCTGTATACACACAATTTAAGAGACCTAACATAACGTTCTATGCTTTTCACATATCATTTCATCATATACACATCATACCATGACATATTGCATCACAATGTATCATATCATAAACAAGTCATAACGTAAACACTTCGTAATCATATCGTTCTCTAACTTATCATAGCCTTAACGTTCTTAGACCTATCACAGACATATCATTACGTGAACGTACCTTAGTCATCTCATCACAAGAACTTAACCTAACGCTATCGTTCTATCAATCTATCACAAACCTATCCCTTTCTACCCGGAACCTAACCGTATTCTTCCATCAATCTCTCTTATCCATATCACTCCGGTATGCAACCTAACCTTAACGTTTCATGAACGTAATTTACTACAATCGTTACATTTTGTTTTGTGCATCATTCTTGTATCCTATCTCAAACATATCCTTGAACACATCGTACCGTAATTATTATCGTACAATTCACATATTATAACATATACATAACATATAGGAAGCATATCGATCCACAGACAATTCACACATATCAATATATATGACACGTGCAGAACCAAAGGGCACGTGTCAACATCAAATATAACCATGTCAACATCAAATCGATTCCGTCCTTTGAAATCCAAGACAACCTATGTGAGCCCATGACATCAGTTTCAAGTTTGAATTCTATAAAATTATCTCTCTAATCTATGTTGTTAAAATTTTGATAGTTTGTGTTAGACAAAATTTGATGGAGTTACATGCTCTCTCATATTTCTGGTTTTATTTTTAAATTCTGTTCAACAAGACTTCCCTCACTCTTCCCTCCTCCCCTTTGTAATTATTTTCATTCTGCAAATAGATTGTCAATTCTGTAAACATTTTCAATTATTACTCTAACTCTATATTTATTTTCATAAACTGATATTATTGGCCAATTTTAATCCATTGTTGGGCTACTATTAATAGATTTATGGATCTCCGTATGGCAACTGTAGAGGGGTGAATAGGGTTTTAACCATAAAAGTGTTTAAACAGAATTAATTTTTCTAATGATGAAACTCTTTACAAATAAGTAGAAGATGATCACTACAGGAACAAAATAATTCAAGTCAAAACAACAATCAAGTAGAACATACAATAAATCACAATAATAATTTTGAAATTAAATAGGAAAGAGTTAGAAAAGATGACACCATAGTTTTATAGTGGTTTGGTCAAACTCGACCTACTCCACTCCCCAAACGCCTCTTGGGAATTTGAATAAACAACTTTCTCGACTCTTTCCGTGGATCAGAGCCAAACCGCTATACCGCTCTTTTTACGAGTTCAAGAGCAAACTCAATCCTTTCCACGACACAGGATCAAACCGGTACAAGTATGTGAATTTGATAGTAACACACCGCAACTCTTTCAAAGAGTAGATTTACAATTTGGAGCACTCACAACTATCTTCTCACGTTACAATAAAAAAATCTCTCTCAAGAATAAAATGAATAAAAATAAAATTGGAAGCTTGGAGAGAGCAACAAACAATGGAGACTTTGAACAAATGAGGATTGGAGAATGTATGGAAGTTGTGTATATGAAATGTGGGGAAGTTGATGAGTTTATATAGAGAAGAAAAGTGGCAAAATGTAGGAATTAATATCAACCCCTGGATTGTGTTAGGAAGAATGGAAGGTGGAGATTAAAAGTAAATAAATAAGAAAATTTTCTAAATTCATTTATTTAAAATTTTTAATATAATAATAATAAAAAGTTATGTGAGTAACGTTCAAATGAAAATTCAAAATTTATCATAAATATAATAATATAATAATAATAAAACTACGTGAGTAACTACCAAAATTTTAAAATATAACAATATAATATAGTAATAATAAAAATCGATGTGAGTAATGATTAGATTCAAATTTATATTTTGTAAAAATAATTTTATTTAGAAATATAATAATAGGAAAAACTCTGCCCTTTGTTACTCTTCCAAAATTATAAATGTCATACTTTGATATATTTTGATTTGTTCATCATTTTGATTTTGTTGCCACATCATCACGTCGGGTATGTTGTCTCGACTGTAAGTTCTTCGTTTTAGCTCTGATTTGAGTAATTGAAAAGTCGTTGAAATCGTTATTCCCAACCTTATACTGTGGACAGTTCAAAACACTGAAAATAGTTAATCATTAAGAGTACGTTTGTTATCATCAAAATATCAATCAATTAATTGATTGAAATTAATTAAAGTGAGATCAAGGGCCTGCCAATATCTATAACTTCCAATGCTAACAAAAAATATAATTAATTGAATATGAGATCTGATTATACTAGTAAAATATGAAAGAATTTTGATCCTAAATTAATTTCTTATAACCATAACTATAGAAAAAGAAAATCTGAGATAGGATTTTACCTAATAACAGACCAAAATCTTACTAGATAAATAAATGTGCATCATATTCTTCTGTTGAAACACCATTTTACTTTTTCTCAAATCTGACCTTTTTTTTCTGTTTATTTTTTTTGGATGAACTGTGATGTTTATTTTTGGATGAACTGTGATATGGGGTTGAGAAAGAGGATGCAGATGAGAGGTCAATGGGTAAATTTTATTTTTAATTTTAAGTAATGGTTTTTAGTTATTTATTTATGAATTATTATTATTATTATTATTTTGACGTATATATTTTTTTATAATTATTTTTATTTGTTTATTTATTTTTATTATATATATCCAAGAGGGGATGACCCTTATCAAGTCCTTGAAATAATTAATAACAATGCATATAAAATGATCTTCCTATAGAATTTTCAGCACATTCTACTTTCAATGTTGCTGACTCGAGTCCTTTTGATGTAGGTGATGATTTTTCTTATTCGAGGATGAATTCTTTTGAAGAGGGGGAAGATGATAAGGATCACGGTGTTCCAAATGTTCCAACTGGACTAGTCAAGAAGATTGAACAAGCATTCACTCTTCATCTATAAAGTTGGATAGACTTGGTTCAACTCTGATTTCATGTGTTACAAGCTTATTTGATTGAGGAAGGACCATTTGGAGCTTTAGAAGTGAATATTTACACCATTCAAGTAGAGGATGAAGTTGCAAGCATCATTAGATGAGTTGTTAGAAAACTTTATTTATTTTTAATTCATAAAGTATGTAATGGTCAAATTGTCAAATTGACCTCATTTTTTTGTTGAGATTCAAGGGGATTGAGATTAAATCCAGACCACTAACTTCTTGTGTGGAAGACTATAAATATCCACAAATTATTATGTAAAAATCAGATTTAAGAGGAATGAAATTGATCTCTGAAGTTGAGAAGTTTCCCTTAAAAATTTTAGCATCATCTCTGCACTTTCTAAGTTTGAAGCAATTGTTGGGGTAGAATTGCATCTGAGCCATTCAGTCTTTCAAGTTCGATTGTGTGGTTGAGTGAAATTCTCAACTTCTACTTATTTCCGGTGTTTCTTCTCTTCCTATTCGTGATAATTTATCCTAATACAAACAAGTTTGTTTTTTAGGGAATGTATTAAGCACATGGGTTTAGTAATTACCATAGACTTTTGTATAAAATGAAGTAAATACAAATGGAGTAAGTATATATAACAATAAAAGAGGAATTATGTTTACTAACATTTTTTTTTCTTTTTTTTTTTTTTAACATGAGATAGAAGTAAACATAGTAATCAAAACAAAAACTTAAAAGAAGTTAATCCTATTGTTAAATGGTAGCGAAGAAGTAGTTTTAACCTATCAATCTAGGTTTTGAAAACTAAAATTAAAAAATTAAAAAATTAAGAATAAATATAAAATAAAAGTTGTTTTCAAAAACTTAATTTGGGGTGAAATTTTACTTAAAATTAAAACCTATTGTTTCAATATTTATCCTAAAGGAATGCATATACTTGAGTGGCAATGCAGCTTCAACCAAACAAATTTGAGCTGGATCATTCATAATCTCAAACCTACAGGGTAGGAATTATAGGATATGAACTTTATTTATGTCAATATTTCTTAATAATATTAATTTGAAGTACAAAGAACTTTATTTATGTCAATATTTTTTAATAATATTAATTGAAGTACGTCCAATTGATTTGAAGAACAAGTTCTACTATGTGATGGACAATGTGGGCTGTGTGTAGAGTATATGGTACACGTCCACGATTACCCGTTAGGATAGCACCGTAGGAAAAATGAAATGAAACGAAAGATAGGTCCCATCATTTCATTGCATGTGATTGTTGCATTTAACTCCAATAGTGGGGTCACTTACCGAGTATTTCTTTAAATACTCAAGCCATGTGCTACTACATTTTTTAGGTTAAGGCAAGACATTTCGGTACGGCTGACGACGGCATCGCAACTCGAGATCATGGCACATGCATAGGATAGTGGTATTTATTTTCTTAGACTTAGGATAGAATAAGATGTTTTAAACTTAAACGCTTATTTATTTTATTCCGGGTCTTTTGTTGTGTCGTTTTAAAGATGTTTTTGAAACACGTAAGTTCATGGCTGTGTTTTAAGTTAAAGGTTATGTTTTATGGAATTTAAATGAAGTCTTCCGCATTCAATATTTATGGTACGTATACAGTAACGACCTTAAATTAAGTAGAAACTTTTGAGTCGTTAGAGTTCAAAACTCAAATAGAAACTAAAATTGAAAGTGAAAACAAATAAAAATAAAAGTAAATTAATATAAAATAAGAAAATACTATAAAATTAAAATATTTAGAGTTTAATCTATCTCTACAAATATATTTTTCTCTTTATTTATAATTAGTCATAAAAAGAAATAATGGACAGTTCCTTATTCAAATCCAATTTCTTCGTAAAACTGTACAAAATTTCTCTCTAACTCTCTTTCAAAACAATTCCCCTTTATTTTCTTCTTCTTCATTTTTTTTCCTTTCTTTCTTTTTTCTCGTTATTGAACTCTAATTAGGGATCTTACTGACCTCTAGTTAGGAAAGATGGGTCAAAATGAAAAAATTGAGAAATTAATCCTCATTTCAATTCGCGTTACAGCATAACATAACATAATACATGTCAAACACTCACAAAGTGACACGTGGAGGGGCTACGGAGCACGCGTTCTTAATACCTCATACAATTCATCCAACCAAGCTAATAGTAACACCATTCACCTGGTTGGCCGAAAGCGAAGTCACTAAATTTCCTGTATAGATGTTCATTAGATCACACTCATTGATAACCTTGGTATATTATAACAATTCAACTTTTCATTTTATAGCCGTCCAACCACTCAGAGAAAAATATATTTGATTAGAAGCTAAAAATATTTTGTTTGGTGGTATGATTCTCACTTAGGGTGCAAGAGGTTTTGAGTTCAATTCTTGTAATGCCCCTATGTCTAAATCCTTTCTTATCCAAGGACTTCATATTAATATAAACTTTTTGTTCCTATTATCAAACATACTTCTTAACTTCTGTACACCAATTGTTTGGCAACAAAGACTAAAAAATCTTTGTTTACATCCCAAGACTTTATACTTACCATCTTAGGAAACAAAGAAAAAAAAAAAAAGAAGTTCTTATTATGTTCTTGTTTTGTTCTCCACGACATATTCTCATCGAGGACTTCATGTGTTTCCTGCAATACAACAAAATACGACCTTAATATCTAGGCTCAAGGCTTCATACATACGTTTCAAATGGCATAACAAGGTCATTTGATCTAGTGGTATGATTCTTGCATTGGGTGCGAGAGGTCTTGAGTTCAATCCTCGAAATGTGCCCCTTCAAGAAATTGTAGAATTGAAGATATTTATTAAGTAAATAAACACACATTAAAATGACAAAAGTTAAATACATACATTCCCATGATATTGTGAATATGCCAAAGGTAACACATAATAAGAACTTTTAGCCCCTCAACTCCCAACAAATATAGATTTCAAACTTGAGAAAAAAAATCATATCGAGTGAGAGCTAAAAATGATAGATGTTCAAGAAGGGAAATTTGGTCTAGTGGTATTATTCTTACTTAGGGTGTGAGAGGTCTTGAGTTCACATCTTAGAATGCCCCTGTCCTTAATTCTCTTATTACTTCGGTTATCAATCTACTCGCACGTTTTTTCTAGCATGAGATAGCAATCCCGTTATAAATATTGTTAAATGGTATGGTAGCAAGGGACGAAGTACGGTTAAATAGTAGCAACGAATGCTCAACGTATTATAAATATTGTTGCTCAACGTATTAGTTAAATGGTATGGTAGCAAGAGACTAAGGGACGAAGTAAATATTATAAATATTGTTAAATGGTATGGTAGCAAGGGAATGCTCAACGTATTATAAATATTGTTGCTCAACGTATTAGTTAAATGGTATGGTAGCAAGAGACTAAGGGACGAAGTAAATATTATAAATATTGTTAAATGGTATGGTAGCAAGGGAATGCTCAACGTATTATAAATATTGTTGCTCAACGTATTAGTTAAATGGTATGGTAGCAAGAGACTAAGGGACGAAGTAAATATTATAAATATTGTTAAATGGTATGGTAGCAAGGGACTAGTAAAATTGTGAAAGGGACAAAGTAAATCCCAAAGGAATGCGCATATGCTAGTGGCAATGCAGCTTCAACCATAATAATTTTGAGCTGGGTCATTCATAATCTTAAAGGCACAAGTAGCTTCTAAAGCACAAAAACATGTGGATAAATTTTAAATATAGAGGCGCATAAAACATATGGACTAGCAACTAAAAATTATAGATTCATTACAAGGGCATTTGGTCTAGTGGTATGATTCTCGCTTTGGGTGCGAGAGGTCTTGAGTTCGATTCTCGAAATGCCCCCTACAATTATCACATAGATGTTAAATGTAGTTTGCTACACACAAAAAGATATGGATGTTAAATTTTTAAGTCACTCTTGAAAAGTATGGTGTGGGATAAATTGGATTATTGCCTATTATTTCTAAGATAATATTAAGTCTTGGGACTATAAATTTTTAATTCAAAACTATGGTGTGGGATAAATTGGATTACTGCCTATTATTTCTAAGAACATATTAAGTCTTGGGACTAATGTTTGCCATTTGTAGTGATGGCATATAATAAAGCAATTCATAGTACCGTTTTCGTTTAGAGCAATTCATAGTACCACACATTGTTCTCCTTCTCAAGATGTTTATGGATTTAATCTGCCTATTATTTGTAAGAATATTAAATCTTGGGACGAATCTTTGCCATTTGTAGAGATGACATATAATAGAGCAATTCTAGTACCGTTCTCCTTTAGAGTAATTCATAGTACCACTCATTGTTCTCCTTTTGAAGATGTTTATGAATTTAATCCACCTACGCCTCTTGATTTGCTTCCTATTCATTCTAATATTTTTATGAGTAAAGCAACCACAAGTAAGGCAGATATGATCAAAACATTGATTAAAGAGATGAAAGGAGACAATTGAGAAACAAAAAGTTACTTTAAGAATTAAATATTTTTGTGAGTAAATCAACCACAAGTAAAGGTATGATCAAAACATTGCATAAAGAGGCGAAGGAGACAATTGAGAAACAAAATTTCAAAGTTGCTTAAAGAATTAACAAAGGACGGAAGGAAATCATTTTTCAACTCGATAACTGGGTTTGGATACATTTTCGCAAGGAGCGATTTCCATCTCAAAATGAGACAAAGTTACATCCAAGAGGGGATAACCCTTCTCAAGTCCTTGAAATAATTAATAACAATGCATATAAAATGATCTTCCTGGATAATTTTTAGCACATTATACTTTCAATATTTAATGTTGCTAACTTGAGTTCTTTTGATGTAGGTGATGATTTTTCTGATTCGAGGACGAATCCTTTTGAAGAGGGGGAAGATGACAAGGATCACGGTGATCTAAATGTTCCAACTGGACCAGCTAAGAAAATTCAACAAGCATTCATTCTTCATGTATAAAATTGGATAGGCTTTGTTCAACTCTCATTTCATGTGTTACAAGCTTGTTCGATTGAGGAGGGACCATTTGGAGCTTCATAAGTGAATATTTACACAGTTGAAGTAGAGGATGAAGTTGCAAGCATCATTAGATGAGTTGTTAGAAAACTTTATTTATTTTTAATTGATAAAGTATGTAATGGTCAAATTGACCTCGTCTTTGGGGGAAATTCAAAGGGATTGAGATTAAATCTAGACCACGAACTTCTCTGGTGGGGAGACTATAAATATCCTCAAATTATTATGTAAAAATCATATTTTAGAGGAATGAAGATCAATTTAAGAAGTTCCCCTTAAAATACGAGCATTATCTCTACCATTTCTAAATTTCAAGCAATTGTTAGGGGTAGAATTGCACATGAGTCTATCAAGTTCGATTGTGTGGTTGAGTGAAATTCTCAACCTTCTACTTATTTTCGGGATTTCTTCTCTTCCTATTGATTGTAATTTATCCTAATACAAACAAGTTTGTTTTTTTAGGGAATGTATTAAGCACATGGGTTTATTAATTACGGTGAATTTTGTTTAAAATGAAGTAAATACAAATGGAGTAAGTATATATACCAATAAAAGAGGAATTATGTTTACTAGAACTTTTTTTTTTTTTTTAACGTGAGATAGAAGTAAACCTAGATAAAACTACATAAACTTAAAAGAAGTTAATCCCATTTTACAATATCAATATTGTTAAAGGTAGTAAAGAAGTAGTTTTGACATATGAATATAGGTTTTGAAAACTAAAATTTAAAAATTTAAAAATTTAAAAAAATAAAAAAATAAATATGAAATAAAAGTCGTTTTCAAAAACTTAGTTTGGGGTGAAATTTTACTCAAAATTCAAACGTATTGTTTCAATATCTATCCCAAACGAATGCATATGGTTTAGTGGCAATGCAGCTTCAACCAAAATAATTTGAGCACGGTCATTCATAATCTCAAAGGTACAAGGTAGGAATTATAGGATATGAACTTTATTTATGTCAATATTTCTTAATAATATTAATGGAAGTACATCCAATTGGGTTGAAGAATAAATTCTATTATGTGATGGACAATGTGAAATTAACGTGACAATAATAGTAGGTTCTAAAGAACAAAAAAAACACTTGTATAAATTTCAAATCTTGAGGCACACAAAACCCATGGACTAGTAACTAAAAATGATTGATCCACTACAAGGGCATTTGATCTAGTGGTATGATTCTTGCTTTGGGTGTGAGAGGTCTTGAGTTCAATTCATGAAATGCCCCCATAATTATATCAAATTAAATAGTTTGTTGTTTTTTTGTTGGGTTGTTGGTTTATTTGATAACCCTTGAATGTTGGAATAATTCAATATTAAGCTAGCTAGATTGGATCTTCTTCTTCAAAGACTTGGTGCTCCTTCTTTGGAGCATGTTCGTAATGATGCCTTACAAGTGAAAATTAGCTAGCTAGATTGGATTTTCTTCTGCAAAGACTTGGTGCTCCTTCTTCGGAGCATGTTCGTAATGGCTTAGCCATTTCAGCAAAAACACTCTTAGGAAACATATGTATACTTATCATCCTAGGAAACAAAAATTAAGGCGCACAACCTAGTGCTTTATTAAATTAGGTTGAATGGTGGGTCACGACTCTCGTGATTACCATCCCAAGAAAATAACTCAAAATACCAAGATCATCCCAAAGCTGCGTAAGCCGATGATAATCTTTTTCATGTGTTCATTAACTTACTCAATGATAATCTTTTTCAACTGTGTTCATTAACTTACCCGATGATAATCTTTTTCAACTGTGTTCATTAACTTACCCGATGATAATCTCAACGTTCCGGCATCCATTTGCTTATTTTTCTTTAAACCCTCCTAGAAAAATCTCAACGTTCCGAGCCTCCATTTGATTATTTTTCTTTAAACTCTCCTAGAAAAACTAACTATCTGGGCTCTAGAATGTTGGATATGGAGGCTGACTATTTGCAGTAAAATCTGATAAAGATATATATACTAAATATTTATATAGTAGGCAGTTATACCCGTTAAAGTTTTGCTTATTTTTCTTTCAACCCTCCTAGAAAAATCTCAACGTTCCGAGCCTCCATTTGCTTATTTTTCTTTAAACTCTCCTAGAAAAACTAACTATCTGGGCTCTAGAATGTTGGATATGGAGGCTGACTATTTGGAGGAAAAATCTGATAAAGATATATATACTAAATATTTATATATAGTAGGCGGTTATATCCGTTAAAGCTATATATATAATAAACTGAAATCATATGTATAACCATTGGTCGTGCTTTCAAAATGTACATTTCTCATTCTTCATACCCTGTCTTTGCATACCTTGAAGTCAAAACTTTTGGTCAACATATCTCCTTACATTTTCTCTATCATGTTCTTTGTGTTCATTTAGATCGAGTGTGTGCATTGTTGAGTGATCCTAACAATTGGTATCAGAGCGAGGCGAGATTCACCACGATTTGTGAAGATGGAATGTTCAAAGACGAATTTAAAAGTTTGATGGATTCGATATCAGTTTCTAGAAGATGCAGATTGAAGATTATATGTACCAGAAAGATCTTTAGAAACCCCTTTTGGGGGTGAAGCCAGATACTATAACCGTGGAGGAGTGGAAACTCAAGGATCGTCACGCCTTAGGGTTGATCTGGTTGAAGCTGTCCAGAAACACGACGTTCAACATCATCAAAGAGAAGACGACCTCGGGCCTATTGAAGGTGTTGTCAAATATGTACGAAAATTCGTTGGCTATGAACAACGTGTTGTCAAATATATACAAATGTCTAAAGGTAGATTTGTTGTAGATCATATAAATTAGTTCAACGTGATTGTCAGTCAATTGAGCTCGGTGAAAATTGTGTTAAAAATAAAATTAAAGCATTAATTTTGATGTCATCTTTACTCGAGCCGTGGTATACTTTTGTTGCTGCAATCAACAGTTCACGAGGATCTGATAAACTAAAATTTGATGAAATTCGAGATGTCAGTGAAAGTATTCCCAAATGGGAAATTGGAGAGTCATCTGCCAATAATCTCAGTGTTGATCGAAGGGAAAGAAGTAAATCAAAGAGCCAAAACAATCATGGGCGATCAAAATAAAGAAATCAAGAAAAATCTCCCAACAAACCAAACGCAAAGTGTTGAAATTGTGGAGAAAAATGACACTTTCGGACAGATTGTACAAAATTGAAGAAAAGCAAAATCACAATATATTATTTCTTTTCAATTTTTCTTATTTACGACATAATGAGCCGGGATAATTGTGGAGATGTAGCTCAGATGGTAGAGAAATCGTTTTGCATGCGAGAGGTGCGGGGATCGTTACCATGCATCTCCAAAGAATACAATCAATTGTTAAATATATTATTTCTTTTAAATTTTTTCTTATTTATGACATAATGAGGAGAGATAGTCTTTCATTTTCACTATTTAGTTTTTCATTTTCACTATTATTTATGACGGGCCTCTGGGTTTTGTGATGTAAGAATTGTGGGGTTGTAGCTATGATGGTAGAGTGTTCTCTTTGCATGCGAGAGGTACAAGGATCAATTGCCTAGTTTTCTTTTATTAATGATCAATCAGTAGAATTAATTGTATTTTGTTGGGTTTTATGTCCTAGAACTCAGTTCAATAAATTTATTATTTATGTTTATTCCGTAAAGATTGTTATTGAATAAAGTGAATGTTACGATCATTAATCTAAATCCAATAAACTAAGAACACTCTAATTACTTGAACTATTCTAAATCCAATAAACTAAGAACACTCTGATTACTGAACTATTCTAAATCCAATAAACTAAGAACACTCTGATTACTTGAACTATTCTAAATCCAATAAACTTCGAACACTCTGATTACTTGAACTATATGTAGAGACATAAGAGTGGATCAAGTTCAAGTATATAGTCAAAATGATCTATGATCATTAATCTAAATCCAATAAACTAAGAACACTCTGATTACTTGAACTATATGTAGAGACATGATCATTAATCTAAATCCAATAAACTAAGAACACTCTGATTACTTAAACTATATGTAGAGGCATAAGAGTGGATCAAGTTCAAGTATATAGCCAAAATGATCTACGATCATTAATCTAAATCTAATAAAGGAAGAACATTTTGATTACTTGAACTATATGTAGAGACATCAGAGTGGATAAAGTTCAAGTATATAGTCAAAATGATCTATAGTACATGGATTGATTACTCTGATAACTTGAACTATATGTAGAGACATCAGAGTAGATCAAGTTTAAGTATATAGTCAAAATGATCTATAAAAAACAGGGATTGATTACTTGAACTATATGTAGAGACATCAGAGTGGATCAAGTTCAAGTATATAGTCAAAATGATCTATAGTACAGGGATAAGGTTGAGTACTTTATTGTAACGGAACCGAAAAAAAAAAAAAAAAAATGATGGTCATCGACAGAGCCGAAAACTCCGGCGAACGCCGGAGTTTTCGCTCACACACGACCCACAAAGGACGGCCGAGGGCTGGGATGCCACAAAATCGTGTCCCCGACCTTCAGCCACCCTGAAAGAACCTGCAAGAAACGAAAATGGTAAGGAAAAAAGGAGAGAGAACAGAAAACCGACGGAACTCCGGCGAAGCCGAATCGTACGAATCGACGTCGAAAACCCCCATTTCACACCACAAAAGTAATCCCAGAACCCTTTACACACATCAGGAGTAGGTTCTACGCGAATCCCGTACGCTGAACACCGTCGGCAAGGAAGACGGAACGGCGGACTTCCGAGCTTCTCCAGATCCGGGAGTGCGAGGCCCTTACCAACGAAATCGGTACCAAAAACGGGGTTAGGGTGAAGGATAAGCTTGGGAACGGGGAAAAAAAGAGGGAAAAAAGACGTCGGGACGACGTTGTCGAAGAGAGAGAGGGATCGCCGAAAAATCACGCAGGCAGTCGGGCGAAGAGGATGAAGTCCGACCCGCGATCTGGATCCGAAAACCTGAACCGAACCCCGTACCTTCGGTCAGCCCAGAACCCACGTTACCCGCAGCCCAAACACCCGACCTTCAATCGCGAGCCGGCCCATCAACCCGCGGCCCGTCACCCACGAGCCGACCCATCACCGCGCGGCCCGTCACCTGCGTTCGGTCCGAGACCCGCGAGCGGCCCGTTAACCCGCGCCTCGACCCGAGACGCCTGCACAAGCGTCGCTCTCGGATTGTGCCACGTGTCACGTCTGCAGCGCGGCTACTCTCGGCTCAGGCGGCTTCATCGGCTCGGTGGTGGCTCGACGGCTCCGGCGGCTTATTGGGCTCGGGAAACCTGTTTCCAGCCCGTTTGACACCGTTCCGACCCTCTCGGACCTGGTTTCGGTCCTGTTTAAGGTAAAAGGGAACATTTTAAGGTCGTATTTCACAAATTCCAGTTGGGAATTTATTCTTATTTGTGAAATACTAACGGAAGTGACTCATGAACCAATAGGAACCAACCACCAACGGAAGCGTAGAACGTCCACGAGGAGGTAGGAGCTTACGTTATATTCTAGGGAGTACTTCGGCTAAGGCCTACCAAGTAAGTGGCTCACCCGTTGTAGGTTACGCGTTAATTGCTGTATGTTGGCACGTGCCCGTGGTTATGCACGTGCCATTAAATTGTATGCTAGCTTAATGTGCTTAAGTACCAAATCATGTGAACGTGAATGTATGTTGTTTATGCTGCTTAGTTGATGTGATATGAATGCATGTGACGATGTGTGACCCTTGTATGATTATGGCTTGTTGTATGAGTATTGAAATGTAACTGAATGAATTGTATGACATGAAATACGGTAAATTGCATGATACATAACCCCGCTAGGAATATGTATGATATGTAACGAAATGAGAATGAGAATGACATGTAAGCATGAAAACGTGACACGGGGTTATGTTCATTAAATACTGTAGGACTAGTGGGACCTCATGCATATTGTGTGATCATGCATTTGGGGGGATACCCCTATCCCATCACAAGGGTACGGACGCGTACATCCAAATGGCAAGACCACGATCGTTATGCCCTGCATAGCGCTGCCGTGATGGTTTTAGTTTTAACGGGTCCCGGTGGGCCCCCAGAGCATGCCCACCGGCTAGGGACAGTGGCCCAGCGGTGTGCGAACTAGCTGGTGAGCCCATACTCGCACGTATGGGCTGCGTGTAGAGTATATGGTACACGTCCACGATTACCTGTTAGGATTACACCGTAGGGAAAACGAAACGAAACGAAACGAAATGATAGGTCCCATCATTTCATTGCATGTGTTTGTCGCATAACCCCGATAGGGGGTCACTTACTGAGTATTCTAGAAATACTCAAACCTCGTGCTACTTTACTTTTGCAGATAAGGGCAAGGCACCTATGTGACAACGACGACGGCATCGTACCCCCCAGGATCGTGGCACATGCATAGGGTAGTTGGTTGTTTTTTTTTTCCATTTCGTAGTCTAGGCCGAATTTGGTTGCATCATTAATATAGGTTAGTATAGGATGAAAGGTATTTGCATAATAAACCTTAGGGTAGAATAAAATATGCATTTTTGGTTTCTGTTTCTTTTCCTTTCTTTCAATTTTCTCTTTTTCCCTTGTAACCATTTTTCTCTGAGGTAATAAAAGGCGAGTGCGAGTCGCATTAATGAACATGGCCCATTAAATGTATATTCCGCATTTCAAAGTATAGTAATGACCTTAGATTAGACAGGTAAAATATAAGGGTCGTTACAGTTGGTAATGTAACGGAACCGAAAAAAAAAAAAAAAAAAAAATGATGGTCGTCGGCAGAGCCGAAAACTCCGGCGAACGCCGGAGTTTTCGCTCACACACGACCCACAAAGGACGGCCGAGGGCTGGGATGCCACAAAATCGTGTCCCCAACCTTCAGCCACCCTGAAAGAACCTGCAAGAAACGAAAACGATAAGGAAAAAGGAGAGAGAACAGAAAACCGATGGAACTTCGGCGAAGCCGAATCGTACGAATCGACGTCGAAAACCCCCATTTCACACCACAAAAGTAATCCCAGAACCCTTTACACACATCAGGAGTAGGTTCTACGCGAATCCCGTACGCTAAACACCGTCGGCAAGGAAGACGAAATGGCAGACTTCCGAGCTTCTCCAGATCCGGGAGTGCGAGGCCCTTACCAACGAAATCGGTACCAAAAATGGGGTTAGGGTAAAGGATAAGCTCGGGAACGGGGAAAAAAAGAGGGAAAAAAGACGTCGGGACGACGTTGTCGAAGAGAGAGAGGGACCGCCGGAAAATCGCGCAGGCAGTCGGGCGAAGAGGATGAAGTCCGACTCACGATCTGGATCCGGAAACCCGAACCGAACCCCATACCTTCGGTTAGCCCAAAACCCACTTTACCCGCAGCCCAAACACCCGACCTTCAATCGCGAGCTGGCCCATCAACCCGCGGACCGTCACCCGCGAGCCAGCCCATCACCGCGCAGCCCGTCACCTGCGTTCGGTTCGAGACCCGCGAGCGGCCCGTTAACCCGCGCCTTGACCCGAGACGCCTGCACACGCGTCGCTCTCGGATTGTGCCACGTGTCACGTCTGCAACGTGGCTACTCTCGGCTCAGGCGGCTTCATCGGCTCGGTGGTGGCTCGGTGGCTCCAGCGGCTTATTGGGCTCGGGAAACCTGTTTCCAGCCCGTTTGACACCGTTCCGACCCTCCCGGACCTGGTTTCGGTCCTGTTTAAGGTAAAAGGGAACATTTTAAGGTCGTATTTCACAAATTCCAGTTGGGAATTTATTCTTATTTGTGAAATACTAACGAAAGTGACTCATGAACCAATAGGAACCAACCACCAACGGAAGCGTAGAACGTCCACGAGGAGCTAGGAGCTTACGTTATATTCTAGGGAGTACTTCGGCTAAGGCCTACCAAGTAAGTGGCTCACCTGTTGTAGGTTACGCGTTAATTGCTGTATGTTGGCACGTGCCCGTGGTTATGCATGTGCCCGTGGTTATGCACGTGCCATTAAATTGTATGCTAGCTTAATGTGCTTAAGTACCAAATCATGTGAACGTGAATGTATGTTGTTTATGTTGCTTAGTTGATGTGATATGAAAGCATGTGACGATGTGTGACCCTTGTATGATTATGGCTTGTTGTATGAGTATTGAAATGTAACTGAATGAATTGTATGACATGAAATACGGTAAATTGCATGATACATAACCCCGCTAGGAATATGTATGACATGTAACGAAATGAGAATGAGAATGACATGTAAGCATGAAAACGTGACACGGGGTTATGTTCATTAAATGATGACTGTAGGACTAGTGGGACCTCATGCATATTGTGTGATCATGCATTTGGGGGGATACCCCTATCCCATCACGAGGGTACGGACGCATACATCCAAATGGCAGGACCACGATCGTTATGCCCTGCATAGTGCTGCCATGACGGTTTTAGTTTTAACGGGTCCCGGTGGGCCCCTAGAGCATGCCCACCGGCTAGGGACAGTGGCCCAGTGGTGTGCGAACTAGCTGGTGAGCCCATACTCGCACGTATGGGCTGCATGTAGAGTATATGGTACACGTCCACGATTACCTGTTAGGATTACACCGTAGGAAAAACGAAACGAAACGAAACGAAATGATAGGTCCCATCATTTCATTGCATGTGTTTGTCGCATAACCCCGATAGGGGGTCACTTACTGAGTATTCTAGAAATACTCAAGCCTCGTGCTACTTTACTTTTGCAGATAAGGGCAAGGCACCCATGTGACAACGACGACAGCATCGTACCCCCCAGGATCGTGGCACATGCATAGGGTAGTTGGTTGTTTTTTTTTTTCATTTCGTAGTCTAGGCCGAATTTGGTTGCATCATTAGTATAGGTTAGTATAGGATGAAAGGTATTTCCATAATAAACCTTAGGGTAGAATAAAATATGCATTTTTGGTTTCTTTCTTTTCCTTTCTTTCAATTTTCTCTTTTTCCCTTGTAACCATTTTTCTTTGAGGTAATAAAAGGCGAGTGCGAGTCGCATTAATGAACATGGCCCATTAAATGTATATTCCGCATTTCAAAGTATAGTAATGACCTTAGATTAGACAGGTAAAATATTAGGGTCGTTACAACCTAATACCAACTGTAACGCCTCGAAATTTTCTACATACTGACTTATTAGGGTAGTTCAAGTATATAGCCAAAATGATCTACGATCATTAATCTAAATCTAATAAAGGAAGAACATTTTGATTACTTGAACTATATGTAGAGACATCAGAGTGGATAAAGTTCAAGTATATAGTCAAAATGATCTATAATACAGGGATTGATTACTCTGATTACTTGAACTATATGTAGAGACATCAGAGTAGATCAAGTTTAAGTATATAGTCAAAATGATCTATAAAAAACAGGGATTGATTACTTGAACTATATGTAGAGACATCAGAGTGGATCAAGTTCAAGTATATAGTCAAAATGATCTATAGTACAGGGATAAGGTTGAGTACTTTATTCTGAGGACACTATGAATGCGGCCCACTTTTCTCAACCTTATTCTGGGGACACTATGGATGTGACCCACTTTTGTATATGATATAAACCATGTGATCACTAAATTGTACATGTGAGTGGGGGCGTCCTATGCAATGAGTATTGCATAAGATCGGACAATGAAGAAAACCACCCTCACTTTATAATGTCGTTTATTGTTGAGACTGATTTTTTCATTCGATGACCTAGGTAACTCGATCTTAATCCTGAGTTAACTATGAACTCCTGTTTATTCGGAATTATCCTTAGATTTGCATGGGTAGGAGTGGCCCGAGTTCACCGACTCAATAAGCCTCCCATTCCAGGGGTAAGACTGGGTGAATAGCTGGGGACATAGAGTGTAAGATGGAATTCACTCCTACCCGCTTTTAGGGATAGTAGAAAGGTTGTTCCCTCAAGTACTGACTCTAAGTCTTGAACAAGGGGCCCCACCCTCTCATTGGCCCGAGATGGATTTGGTTCGGTGGTTGGACCACAAACCCATTGTTCATTAGATGATCAGTGGGACTCAAGGAACCAGAAGTACCTTTATGGGTAAAACGGAAAATTGACCCAGCTCTAGTTATGAACAACCTGTGAAGGATCGACTTACTAATCATGGTTATATCAAATGGACAGAAATATACCTATAGTGAGGGGAGTGCAACTACTAGGCTATAGTGGAGTGTCCTAGTAGTTAACGAATGTTGGTTAACAAGGTTAATGAGTTTAGCCGGTTAATCTTGGATCGTTGGAGCCCATGATTTGTGCGTCCATTAGGTCCCCCAGCTAGCTCATATCAAACTAAACCTTAAAACAGTGTGACGAGTGAGTTCGAGGTGTCAAATTCTAATTAGGGAATATACGCTAAATATATACGATATATTTAACCGCATTTGTTTTAATTATGAATTAAATAAAAAGAGAGAATTTGAGATATTTAAATAAGATTTAAATATTTTAATTAGGAATAGGGATTCATAATCAATATGTGCCGGAATTCATTGGAATTGACATTTTATTTAATGTTAAATTTTAATTAAATTGTTTAATTAATTATTTAATATTATTTTGATTTGAAATTAATTGTTGAAATTAAAATAAATAAAGTCCAAATGTTGACCTCACCCAAGGAAAAATCCATGTTTGAGCGAGTGAAATTGTGGGTCAATATATGGTTTAACCAAACTTGCATTTTACCGCATAATCCCACAAATTTGAGTGGAATTTTGAGTGTCAAAATTTGGTTAACTCAAACTTGCATGCTTGCCACATAATCACACAAATTTGAGTGGAATTTTGAGTGTCAAAATTTGGTAATCTCAAATTTGTATGAACATGCAAATATGACTCTATAAATAGAGTGATTAACGTACATGAAAGTTTGCTTGAAAAAGTTTGAGAAAATCTCTCAAACTCTCTCTTTACATATACTAAATTCCTATCAAGTTTAGTCATTCACCGGATTCCACAATCCCGTTCTAAGGCTGTAGAATAGTAGGGAAGACACAACAAGGACATTTGCTCTAGTGGTATGATTCTTGCTTTTGGTGGGAGTGGTTTTGATTTCAACTCTTGAATTTTCCGGCCTAAATAATGTATCAATCCAATGCACTTAATTTGTTTCACTTTGTGTTTTTTTATGTAAAACAATTTATTAATTAAGAATTTCGTGTTTTGTTTCACTTTGTGTTTTTATTTTTGTAGGTAAAACAATTTATTAATTAAGAATGTCGTGTATTGATTGAAAAGTTAAAAAGGTTGATGATTTGCTTTTCGTTAAATCCTTGAACTTCCTCTTATACAAAAAAAAAGACCTACCTCACCTTGTTCAACTTCCTTTTAGCCCCTCAACTCCAAACAATATAGATTTCAAACCTGAGAGAAAAAATCATATCGAGTGAGAGCTAAAAATGATAGATGTTCAAGAAGGGAATTTTGGTCGAGTGGTATTATTCTTTCTTAGGGTGTGAGAGGTCCTAAGTTCACATCTTAGAATGCCCATAAAAAAACATGTTGATAAATTTCTAATCTTGAGCAACTATTCCTGGGGATAGGCTTTGGATGGATTTTGTGAATTCTATTACCAAATATTCTATTTCTTTTAAAATTATTCTTATTTATGACATAATGATATGGTAGAGAGCTCGCTTAGCATGTGAGAGGTGCGGGGATTGATACCCCCCATCTCTAAAGGAAGACTATCGATTATTTAATGTATTATTTTTTTCAATATTTTCTTATTTATGACATAATGAGCAAAAATAGTTTTTCATTTTCACTATTATTGATGAGACGTTTAGGATTTTGTGATGTAAGAATCATTGGGATATAGCTCATATGGTAGAGCGCTCCATGTGAGAGGTGAGGGGATTGATACCCTGCATCTCCTATAGAAACTATATGAGCAGAAATTCATTTCCTAAAAAAACTATTCGTTATTAATATTTTATTTCTATTCAATTTTACCTTATTTGTGACGTAATGAGCAAAATATTTTATCCTTTTCACTATTATTGATGACGGGTAGTTTTGAGTTTTGTTATGTAAGAATTGTGGGGATGTAGCTAAGATGGTAGAGTGCTCTATTTGCATGCGATTGGTATGGGGATCGATACCCCGAATACCCGGCTCTATATTCCTAAATGCTCTATAATATAGTGGTGCTTAAATGAGATATTTTAAATGGATTGTATACGCGTTTAAATGTGGTTTGCTATACACAAAAAGATAAGAATACTTAAATTTTTAAGTCTTCAAAAGTATGGTGTGGGATAAATTAGATTATTGCCTATTATTTCTGAGAATATATTAAGTTTTGGGACTAATGTTTGCCATTGCCATTTGTAGAGATAGCATATAATAGAGCAATTCATAGTATCGTTCTTGTTTAGAGCAATTCATAGTACCACTCATTGTTCTTCTTTTGAAGATGTTTATGGATTTAATCTACCTATTATTTGTAAGAATATTAAGTCTTGGGACGAATGTTTGCCATTTGTAGAGATGCCATATAATATAGCAATTCATAGTATCGTTCTTGTTCAGAGCAATTCATAGTACCACTCATTGTTCTTCTTTTGAAGATGTTTATGGATTTAATCTGCCTATTATTTGTAAGAATATTAAGTCTTGGGACGAATGTTTGCCATTTGTAGAGATGGCATATAATAGAGCAATTCATAGTACCACTCATTGTTCTCCTTTTGAAGATGTTTATGGATTTAATCCACCTACGCCTCTTGATTTGCTTCCTATTCATTCTAATGTTTTTGTGAGTAAAACAACCACAAGTAAGGCAGATCTAATCAAAACATTGCACAAACAGGTGAAAGGAGACAATTGAGAAACAAAAAGTTAGTTTGAGTGTAAGGACCGGGCTGACGCGATGACTCTAAAAGGCGGGTAAATTTTTAGTTCTTGATAAAACCATTAAATTTTAAAATATGATTTACATTATCCCAAAATAGTGCGCACGCATTACTAATTTAAAATACGACATAAGGGTTAAAACACAAAATAAGGGACGGACACAAAACACTTTAAAACAAAAGAATTGAGGATGACGGGTAAGGTTAGTCTATGGCATCTGCTCCAGAGTCCGCCCCCGACCTTGACCAGCTCCTTACCACCGGGAAACAAATGGAGAATAAGGAATGAGTACAAGACTCAGTAAGTAGCCTACTTGTAGGCTCTTAATCGTATCCTTGATATGCTAGGGTACAACATTCTTTGTTCTTGCTTGTTCTTGATATTGTTCTTGTTGTAAGTATTTAGGCCCTTCTAATTCTTGTTTTTGACTTGGGGTTCTTATCTTGATCTTTCTTGAGGACCTTGGTCCTTGAATCCTAAAACCTTGGTTTTCCTTTAAGGACCTTAGTACTATGGTTTTTGGTTCTTGGTCCTTTGTTCCTAATTCTTGTCCTTAGAACTAGGATCTTGATCCTTGTTCTATTCCTTAATCTTTCTCTTGTTCTTGGTACTTTCTTGGTTCTTGTTTTGTTCTTAATTCGTTCTCCAAGACACTCCCCCTAGGATTTATGGTACTAGACAAGCATCTGACAATCCTGTGTCCAAGGCTTCATGTGTTCCAAGGGACACAGCCTTAACCTACGTCCAAGGCTTCATGCATTCCAAGCGACGTAGTCTTACTGCATCTTAGGGCTTGCCCCTCGATATGGTCTGCTTAACCTATGCCCAAGGCTTCATGCGTTCCAAGCGATGTAGTCTTAATACTGCATAAAGGACTTGCCCTATAATACAGTCTGCTTAACCTACGCTCAAGGCTTCATGCATTCCAAGCAGCGTAGTCTAAGTCATGAGCATGCTGTACCGTGGGAGGTCTTAGGAGGTTCTTGATTCGTGCGAAGGTAACGTACTCTCTTCCTGTTCCTCTGTGACTTTAGACTACTCCCCTTAATAGACCGTAAAAGTCACTTGCTCGGTGCATACTTAAACATGGCATCCTGCAAGTCTACAGGGCATCCCTTCTAGGTGAGGAAAACTTGAGGCATGACATCCTGCAAAGGAAACATGGTGCAGGGCATCCCACCTAAAAGAGGAATTTTTGGGCACCGCTTGGTGGGACATCATGAGTCACTTTGGACATGACTAAAGTATTACCTAGCATTCTTGAGTTTCTATTTCTGAGTTTGGGGACCTTGGTCCCCGTCCTTGAGTGATACGTAGCATTCTTCTTACTTGGGTAGTCGTAAAGCTTGTGTGTTGTTGTTCTTGGTTCTTAATCTTGTAAGTTTCTAAGGTCCTTGATTTCTTGAGGTATAAGTTGTAACTTGTATTTGTAACCATATAAACCCATCTTAGGGTAAGTTTTTCTAGAAGGTCATAGATTCTTAGGGAGTTCTTTAGAGGGTTCTAGAAGAGTTTAGAGTCTTGTGGCGTTTCCTTTAGGTGGTTCTTGGGTCCTACTTGGTTTAGGTAACAAACTTGCTCCAATAAACTTGAAACCTCAAACTTATCTTCATGTCTTTCATAATCAACCTTATAAGAAGTAGCAAATCATTTGAAGCACGTATAGACCTTGAAATCTCTTAAGTAGTCCTAGGGGCATTTTGGTCATTTTACACCTAATTCTTGGTTTTGCTACTTAACATGTGCCAATGGCTTTTCAAACTTAACCAAATCATCAAACATCATAAAATAAGATCTACTTCAAGGTTTCATAGCATTTGGAGGTCATGTAGGTCATGAACCGTAGGTAGATGTCCTTAAGGGTATTATGGTCATTTTGCACCATTTCTTGGTTTGCCTACTTATCCTTTTCCAATGACTACCAAACTTCATTTGTAACCTTAACATGCTATGGTATCCTCAGCATTAAAATTTCATAGGCAGCGGAGTTCATCTAGTGGGTTATTTTAACGTTACTTAAATCCCGAGCAATTTATTCGGTTCAAGGTCTTATCTTACGGTTCCTAGGGTTTTTCTTTCATTTATCCTAATTTCAAACTTGTTTTAGGGTTCATATGGAAATCCAAGCGATTCCTACAAGTATTTCTTAACAAAAAGTCCAAGGTGGCTACTTACCTCGTTGTCGACGTTTGGGACCTCTTTTCTTGAGCTTCCGGTACCCGAATTACTTCAACTTTCCTTTCACAGTCTCCTTATTGTGTCTACTTTCTGGAACCATAGAGTTTTTCATGAGAACCGGTCTGGAAGGGGGTTAAAATTGAGAATAACCGAGGGAAGGTCAAGTTTTTAGGTTGACATGGCCGGTTCAACTGAACCGGCCACGTCATCGTCTTCTTCCTCCAGACGGGAAGAAGACGCACGCGACCGTTCGCGCGGCCATTTGTAACTCGCTCTCCCCAGCTCCTATCACGCCGTTTCTCCCCTCGATTCCTTCATGAAACTTAAAGAGGGTGTTATAAGGAAGAGCTAGGGATAGATTTCGTACCTTTTCTTGGATCGTAGCCTAAGATATTTGCTTCCAAAGTTCGTCCAAAATATGATTTCTTGCCGGAGTAAAAATAGAGGATTTCTTATTGGGTAGCCGATTCTAGGGGTTTTCGAGGCTCTATTTCTTCACGAAACCTCTTCCTTATCCTTTTCTCATGCTATAGGAATTGGTTTGGAGGAACGACTTTGAGTGTGGGATTTTAATTTTGAGAAACTACTCTCGATCTACAAGTTACCCGACACCTTCGATTTTCAATCTCTTGGGTATCTTGTTCTACGATGTTTCAGCTCTCCATTCCTTCATAGAACTTGTGGGTAATCTTATTTAGAAGCTATAGGAACAAGTTTGAAAGGAAATGGTGGAGAATTGCTCTCGAATTTAGAAGAAACCCGAGAGTAGGAGACCCAAAATCTAAACACTTATTGCCAACGACTGGGAGCTCGACCTTGCTCGATTCTTGTTCCAAACAATTGTCCCAACTTTAGAATTTATAGGGGAAACTTAAACCGACATTGAGAGCTCCAGAATTGTCGGTTGGATTTTCTGGAAAATCTGTCGGAAATATCTACTCCGATCAGAGACTCACCGACTCTGGTTTTGAATACTAGCCATTGGATGTGATGATTTGTCCATCTTCTAGATCATATCCAATTTTGGGGAAGATCCAACGGCTGATATTTGAGTTTCGAGAGATTTTGCTCAGATTGTCACTATAGATGCTCTGATTCTGATCAGAGGGGCATTTTCGTAATTATCAATTCTTCTAGGGGTATTATAGTAATTTTCCACTTTCTGAATATTTTAATATTATTTTCCTGAATAATCCATAATTTTTCTAAAAATCCTTCATCTCAGGTTGATCATTCTTCCATCTTGAAATTCCTTTTAGATAAGGAACTAAAAATTCGGGAAGATCCTTGATATTTGGGAAAATGACATTTTTGTCCTTTTCGCTTAGGCTTTCATTCTCAATCCTTCTCCAAAGGTCTTGAATCCTTATGATTACTTCTTATAGTTTAGAAATGACTTACTAAGACCCCTTTCTTGCTTAATCCTCATAATTTCCTTCCTTGGATCCTTTGGGTCTTGCATAGGTGGCTTCCTTCGTTTTTGGAGTGTTACATTAAGAATTAAATATTTTTATAAGTAAAGAAACCCGAAGTAAGGTCTGATCAAAACATTGCATAGAGAGGTGAAGGAGACAATTGAGAAACAAAATTTCAAAGTTGCTTAAAGAATTAACGAAGGACGGAAGGAAATCATTTTTCAACCCGATAACTGGGTTTGAATACATTTTTCACAAGGAACGATTTTCATCTCAGAGGAAGACAAAGTTACATCCAAGAGGGGATAACCCTTATCGAGTCCTTGAAATAATTAATAACAATGCATATAAAATGATCTTCTTGAAGAATTTTCTGCACATTCTACTTTCAATTTTCAATGTGCTGACTTGAGTCCCTTTGATTTAGGTGATGATTTTTCTAATTCGAAGACGAATCCTTTTGAAGAGAGGGAAGATGATAAGGATCACGGTGATCCCAATGTTCCAACTGGACCTGCCAAGAAGATTCAACAAGCATTCATTCTTCGTGTATAAAATTGGATAGGCTTTGTTCAACTCTCATTTCATGTGTTTCAAGCTTATTCGATTGAGGAAGGACCATTTGGAGCTTCAGAAGTGAATATTTACACAGTTGAAGTAGAGGATGAAGTTGCAAGCATCATTCGATGAGTTGTTAGAAAACTTTATTTATTTTTAATTCATAAAGTATGTTATGGTCAAATTGGAGATTGAAGGGGACTGAGATTAAATCCAGGCCACTAACTTGTTTTGGGTGGAGACTATAAATATCGTCAAATTATCAGGTAAAAATCAAATTTTAAAGGAATGAAATTGATCTCTCAAGTTCAGAAGTTCCCTTCAAAAGAAACTACATAAACTTAGAAGTTAATCCCATTTTACAATATAAATATTGTTAAAAGGGTAGTAAAAGTGTAGTTTTGACCTATCAAGGTAGGTTTTGAAAACTAAAATTTAAAAATTTAAAAATTTAAAACTTAAAAAAAGTAAATAAAATAAATATAAAATAAAAGTCATTTTCAAAAAACTTAGTTTGTAGTGAAATTTTACTTGTACGGTTACAATATCTATCCTAAAAGAATGCAAATGTTTTAGAGCAATGCAGCTCAGCTCGATCATTCATAATCTTAAAGGTATTTATTATACGATATGAACCTTATTTAGTCAATATTTTTTAATAATATTAATTGAAGACATCTAATTGATTTGAAGAACAAATTCTATTATGTGGTGGACAATGTAAAATTAACGTGACAATAATAGTAGGTTCTAAAGAACAATAAAACACGTGTACATTAATTTCGTAGCCGTAGAAGATAAGCTGATGATAATCTTTTTCAACTGTGTTCATTAACATACCCTTGATAATCTTTTTCAACTGTGTTCATTAACTTACCCTTGATAATCTTTTTCAACTGTGTTCATTAACTTATCCTACAGCTAATTGTATAAGACCGATTAAACATAACTTTCAACTGTGTTCATTAACTTAGTAGCCGTAGAAGATAAGCTAATGATAATCTTTTTCAACTGTATTCGTTAACTTACCCTACAGCTAATTGTATAAGACTCATTATACGTAACTTAACCTACAGCTAATTGTATAAGACCCATTAAACGAATCAATCTCTAGACGAAGAATTTTTGACTCAAAGTTCTAAATTTGAAACTTAAAACGTTTACAGAAAGTAAACTGATGGGTTCCAATGTTCCGAGTCTCCATTTTCCAATCCCGATATAATCATCTTGAAGATGATAATCTTTTTCAACTGTGTTCATTAACTTGTAGCCATAGAAGATAAGCTGATGATAATCTTTTTCAACCGTGTTCATTAACTTACCCTACAGCTAATTGTATAAGACCCATTAAACGTAACTTACCCTACAGCTAATTGTATAAGACCCATTAAATGAATCAATCTCTAGACGAAGAATTTTGGACTCAAAGTCCTAAATTCGAAACTTAAAACGTTTACAAAATGTAAACTGATGGGTTCCAACGTTTCGAGCCTCCATTTGCTTATTTTTCTTTAAACATTCCTAGAAAAACTAACTATTTGGGCTCTAGAATGTTGGATATGGAGGCTGACTATTTGCATTAAAATTGTGATGAAGATATATAAAAGCTGACTATATATATAGTAGGCGGTTATATCCGTTAAAGCTATATATATAATAAATTGAAATCATATATATACCCATTAGTCAGTGCTTTCAAAATGTACATTTCTCATTCTTCATACCCTCTCTTTGCATACCTTGAAGTCATTAATACAAAACTTTCGGTCAATATATCTCCTTACATTTTCTCTATCATGTTCTTTGTGTTCATTTAGATCGAGTGTGTTCGTTGTTGTGTGATCCTAATAATTGGTATCAAAGCGAGACGAGATTCACCACGATCTGTGAAGATCGAAAGTTCAAAGACAAGAATTTAAAAGTTTGATGGATTCGAAATCAGTTTCTAAAGATGAAGATTGAAGATTATATGTACTAGAAAGATCTTTAGAAACCCCTTTTGGGGGTGAAGCCAGATACCATGACCGCGGAGGAGTGGAAACTTAAGGATCGTCACGGCTTAGGATTGATCTGGTTGACACTGTCTAGAAACACGATGTTCAACATCATCAAAGAGAAGTGGACATCGGGCCTATTGAAGGTGTTGTCAAATATGTACGAAAATCCGTCGGCTATGAACAAGGTGTAAACAAAAAAATCCGTCAGGCCTATTGGTTGTATTTGTTTTGTTTTATGTCCTACAACTCATAGTTTGTAAACAAAAACATATTATGTTTTTAATAAATTTATTATTGATGTTTATTCAGTAAACATTGTTATTGAAAAGTGAATGTAATACCCGAAGAAAGAGAAATAGAAATAGAAAAAAAAAGAAAAAAAAAAAGGAAAAGTCGAGAGGGGAAAATAGGTAAATTTGCCCCTCCAACCACCTAAGGGGTCCAAACGAAACCCCATCCATAATCCTGCAAAAGAGAGATAGTGAGAGAAAGGGGTAGAGAGAACCTAGAGAGAGGAGAAAGGATGAACCGCCGGAAGACTCACCAAAAACTACCGTCGGAGTCTATTCCGGTGAATATCATGATGCAATGAGGTGAAGATCATGCAGAGAGACTTTCTTGGAAGGGAAAAGAGAATGTGGGTGGCCGGAGTCCCATTTTTCATCAAGAAGTCGAAAAACCCGCAAGGTAAGGATCTTGAACGTTTCCTCAAATCTACGGTTTTCCTTCGTGAATCAAGATCTGAAATCTTGATATATTCATCTAGGAACAACTCTACACATGATCTGTGAAGAAGTTTGGCCAGACCTCAACCCGAAGGCGGAGATTAGAGTGTCGTTCGAGAAAGGTGAGCGAAATTCTGACCTTCTTAACTCGTCTGATAGTTAATCGAAAATTACGAAAAAAATACAAAGACGTAGCCAGTAACACGATCTAAAACTTTGTCGAAGGAATCATGTCGATCCAATCTACGGATCGAAAGATATGAAAATCGGAAAAGAAGGTTGTGTTTCGATTTTCAGAGGGCAGAGAAGAAAGAAGAAGAAAAAAAAAAAAAAGAAAAAAAAAGAAAGGAGTTGGCCGGCGAGCGGCGGACGGCGGCGACAGGCGCTGGACCGGACCAGCCGACCCGCGGCTACGTGGAGGCGGGCGCGCGTGCAGCCTGCGACTGGTGCCTTCCCGCGCACGTGGCCACGCACTCCCAGCGTGCTGCTGGCGCGTGAGCGCGTGTGGAACGGCCAATTTGGCTCGGTTGTTTTCTATTTTCCTGATTTTTGTCTCGGTTCCAGTTCTAATACTGTTTTTACGTGAACAGGGACTTAATTTAGAGAAATCAGTATTTTTGGACACCTCACGGGCAAAGAAATGCTAGCGAAAGGACACGCGTCAACCAGGTAAGTCACCACCCGGTATTTAGGAAGAAATACTTGTAGGGTTCGCTTGGATTGTATGTATGCATGTTAGTAATTTTGCCTTAAATTAGCTCTCCATGAATGAGATTAATCAGATGGATTGTTCTGATGTGTTGGGTGAATTATCTGAGTGTTGCTTGTATGCCTTAAGCTTCCGTTGTACGTATGCATGCGCTTAATTTAGGTTGAAATTGTGTATTCCGTGTTCTGGGTGCTCGATGGATGAATTCGCCCCATTGAGCGCGAACTTCGTGTTTTGGGTGCTGGATGGAGGCCATCGCCCCGTTGAGCCGGCGTGCCTAGTTTGCATGAATATTAGGATGTTAGAAGACGGTTGCATGCACACCCTGTTATTTTCTAGTACCCATTTCTATGATAAGCTTAGAGAATTACTGTTAGGAGCGATATGTCGCTCCAGCCAGACTTAATTTTCCCCTAGGAACTTAGCGGTTCACCATGGCAAGAAAGTACCTAGGAGTGTTCATAGATTGCTAGCGTGAGAACGGTATCTATAGCTTCGTGGGAGGACGAAGGGTCTCTGATCAGTCCTTACTGCTCTTAGCCATTTCGCATGGGAAATGTGTCCCCATGTCGTACAGCCCATTAGCTGCATGGGAACGGGTTGGGTCGCGCCCCCTATAGGAGGACTATATGGGCGTAGGGGTATTCAGCACCCCCTAGGCTAGATACCATGTAGTCTTAGATAGCCATGTAGAGGTAGAACCCAAGGGGCAAGCCCCAAGAGACTAAGGTTAGAACCCGATGTCCTAGAACCGAATTAGGAAACCATGGGAGTTCTGTTAAATTAAGATGCGAAGAGAGCCTACAAGTAGGTGGGTTACTGAGTATAATTTTTATACTCATCCATTCTCCTTTATTTTTCTCAGGTGTTCACTGGCTGCTGGTCGAGGTAGAGGAGCGTTTGAGAGCTGTACAATCACAGAGGGGGTCGTTCCGGAGCGTCAGTCCCTTTTCGGTCTTTTAGAGTCTTTTGTATTTCATTTTATATTTGCAATTTCTTTTGTAATAATTAACAAACAAAATTTCTCTCTTTTGTTTTAATTCAAAGTATTTTTATCTTTTTACTTTGGTTTTCTTTTCTTTTATTTTCCTTTTGTTTGTTTTCGATTTCGTCTTTTTTGTCACGATTCGATTTTTCGAAGGAGCGAAAATCGGGTCGTGACAGTGAATGTTATGATCATTAATCTAAATCCAATAAACTAAGAACACTCTGATTACTTGAACTATAGGTAGAGACATTAGAGTGAATCAAGTTCAAGTATATAGTCAAAATGATCTATAGTATAGGGATAAGGTTGAGTACCTTATTCTGGGGACACTATGGATGCGACCCACATTTGTATATGATATAAACAATGTGATCACTAAATTGTACATGTGGAGACATGTGAGTGGGGGCGTCCTATGCAATGAGAATTGCATAAGATCGGACCACGAAGAAAACCACTCTCACTTTATAATGTCGTTTATTGTTGAGACTGATTTTTTCATTCGATGATCTAGGTAACTCGATCTTAATCCTAAGCTAACTATGAACTCCTGTTTATTCGGAATTATCCTTAGATTTGCATGGGTGAGAGTGGCCCGAGTTCACCTACTCAATAAGCCTCCCATTCTAGGGTAAGACTGGATGAATAGCTGGGGACATAGAGTGTAAGATGGAATTCACTCCTACCTGCTTTTAGGGATAGTAGAGAGGTTTGTTCCCTAAAGTACTTACTCCAAGTCTTGAAAAAGGGGCCCCACCCTCTCATTGGCCCGAGAGAGATTTGGTTTTGTGGTTGGACCACAAACAAATTGTTAATTAAATGATCAGTGGGACTCAAGGAACAAGAAGTAGCTTTAGGAGTAAAACGGTAAATTGATCCAGCTCTAGTTACGAACAACCTGTGAAGGATCGACTTACTAATCATGGTTATCTCAAATGGATAGAAATGTATCTAAAGTGAGGGGAGTGCAACTACTAGGCTATAGTGGAGTGTCCTAGTAGTTAACGAATTTTGTTAACAAGGTTAATGAGTTTAGCTGGTTAATCTCGAATCGTTGGAGCCCATGATCTGTAGGATCATTAGGTCCCCCAGCTAGCTCATATCGGACTAAACCTTAGAACAGTGTGATGAGTGAGTTTGAAGTGTTCAAATTCAAATTAGGGAATATACCCAAATATATACTATATATTTAACGGCATTTTGTTTTAATTATGAATTAAATGAAAAAAAAAAAAAGAGAGAATTGGAGATATTTAAATAAGATTTAAATATTTTAATTAGGAATAGAGATTCATAATCAATATGTGCCGGAATTCATTGGGATTGACATTTTATTTAATGTTAAATTTTAATTAGATTATTTAATTAATCATTTAATATTATTTTAATTTGAAATTAATTATTTAAATTAATTCTTGAATTAAAATAAAAAAAGTCAAAATGTTGACTTGACGGAATGGAAAATCCATGTTTGAGTTAGTGGAATATTGTGGGTCAATATATGGTTTAACCAAACTTGCATGTTTGCTACATAATCCCACAAATTCGAGTGGAATTTTGAGTGTCAAAATTTGGTTTAACAAATATGCATGTTTGCCAAATAAACCCCACAAATTTGAGTGTAATTTTGAGTGTAAAAAATTGGTTAACTCAAAATTGCATGCTTTCCACATAATCGTACAAATTTGAGTGAAATTTTGAGTGTAAAAATTTTGTAATCTCAAATTTGCATGAACATGCAAATATGACTCTATAAATAGAGTGATTAAGGTACATGGAAAGTTTGCTCGAAAAACTTTGAGAAAATCTCTCAAAACTCTCTCTTTACATATACTAAGTTCCTATCACGTTTAGTCACTCACTGGATTCCACAATCCCGTTCTAAGGCTGAAGAATAGTAGGGAAGACACTAGTGGTGGTTCGGAACCAGTTTCTGAGGGAAAAGAAATTTGAACTACAAAAGGTTAGTATTCAAACTCATTGAGTTTTAATTCTTTTGAACATGCTAGCTAATTTACTATAATTGATGTACTTAGAGTGCCTAAGATCCAAATTGCTTCCGCACGTGTTATAGTAACACCATCAGTATTAACAAAGTTTTATGAACATCAAATAAAGTAAATGAAATAACGATATTATGGTGTGAGAGGTTTGGACTTCATAATTGAATATGAAGTCCACAACAGGATATTTGGTCTAGTGGTATGATTCTTGCTTTTGGTGTGAGAGGTTTTGAGATCAAACTCTTGAATTTTCCCTTTAATATAAAAGGCCTAAATAATGTATCAATCCAATGCACTTAATTTGTTTCACTTCGTGTGTTTTTAGGTAAAATAATGTCGTGTATTGATTGAAAAGTTAAAAAGGTTGATGATTTTCTTTTCGTTAAATCCTTGAACGATGATTTTCTTTTCGTTAAATCCTTGAACTTCCTCTTATACAAAAAGACGTACCTCATCTTGTTGAACTTCCTTTAATTCCCTCAACTCCAAACAAATATAGATTTCAAACTTGAGAGAAAAAATCATATCGAGTGAGAGCTAAAAATGATAGATGTTCAAGGAGGGAAATATAATAACTAGCATGCGGAAGCAATTATTGTAATCCCACATCAGAGCAAGTTTTAGGCACTTTATTTACATTAATTTGATCAGGGTGGGTACAATTTCATGAATGAAATTTGTGGTTGCTAAAGTGGATGGTTTTGGTTTTGACATTTTTTTTATGCTTCCATTTGATACAATTATTGTAATAAGCCTAATGTGTATGGGCTTTAATGAATGAAGAAAGGTCTGTAATTTTTATGGAGTCATTAGAGTTCATTTTAGGTTGTAATTGATCGAAAATGGAAGAGATAGCAAGTTGAACCGAAGAAGATGGAAGAGAGGGATTCAGTTATTGATGGTGTTAATATAACACATGCAGAAGCAATTTGGATCTTAGGCACTTTTAGAACATCAATTATAGTAAACAACTAGCATGTTCATAAGTATTAAAACTTAATGAGTTTAGATACTTACCTTTTGTAGTTCAAACTTCTTTTCCTCACGAACCGGTTTTGAACCACCACTAGTGTCTTCTCCACTATCCTCCGGCCTTAGAACGAGATTGTGGAATCCGGTGAGTGACTAAACTTGGGAGGAATTTTGTATATGTGAAGAGAGTGTTTGTGAGAGGTTTTTCTAAAGGTTTTTCACCAAGAAGAAGACCTTCCATGTACCATGATCACTCTATTTAAAGAGTCATGTTTACATGTTCATGCAAATTTGAGATCACCAAATTTTGACACTTAAAATTCCACTCAAATGTTTTGGATTATGTGGCAAGCATGCATGTTTGAGTTAACCAAATTTTGACACTCAAAATTCCACTAACGTTGTGGGGTTTATTTGGCAAGCATGCAAGTTTGGTTGAACCAAATTTTGACACCTCAAAATTCCACTAACATCATCAACAAAGTTTGGTTGAACCAAATTAAATGAAGTCAACATTTTGACTTTCTTCATTTTAATTCAACAATTAATTTGAATAATGAATTTCAAATTAAAGTAACATTAAATGATTAATTAAACTATTTAATTAATATTTAATATTAATTCAAATGTCAATCCCAATCAATTCCGACACATAGTTGATTAAGATATTTAAATCTTATTTAAATATCTCAGGGACTCTCTTTTTGTTTAATTCGTAAATAAAACAAAAATGCGGTTAAATATATCGTATATATGTAGCGCATATTCCCTAATTTGAATTCGAACACTTCGAACTTACTCGTCACACTGTTCCATGGTTTAGTCCGATATGAACTAGCAGAGGGTCCTAATGGACCTATAGATCATGGGCTCCAACAATCCAAGATTAACCAGTTAAACTCATTAACCTTGTTAACCAACATTCGTTAACTACGAGGACACTCCACTATAGCCTAGTAGTTGCACTCCCCTCACTATAAATATATTTCTGTCCATTTGATATAACCATGATTAGTAAGTCGATCTTTCACAGGTTGTTCGTAACTAGAGCTGGGTCAATTTACCGTTTTACCCCTAAAGTTACTTCTTGTTCCTTATCTCTCACTGATCCTCTAATGAACAATTGGTTTGTGGTCCAACCAGTAAACCGAATCCCTCTCAGGCCAATGAGAGGGTGGGGCCCCTTGTTCAAGATCTGGAGTCAGTGCTTAAGGGAACTACCTCTCTTCTATCCCTAAAAGTGGGTAGGAGTGAATTCCATCTTGCACCCCATGTCCCCAGCCATTCACCCAATCTTACCCCTGAAATTGGAGGCCTATTGAGTCGGCGAACTAGAGCCACTCTCACCCATGCAAATCTAAGGATAATTCCGAATAAATAGGAGTTCATGGTTAGCTCAGGATTAAAACCTAGTTACTTAGGTTATCGAATAAAAAGAAAATTAGTCTCAACAGTAAACGACATTATAAAGTGAGAGTGGTTTTCTTCATGGTCCGATCTTATGCAATACTCATTGCATAGGACGCCCCCACTCACATGTCTCCCCATGTACAATTTAGTGATCACATTGTTTATATCATATACAAAAGTGGGCCGCATCCATAGTGTCCCCAGAATAAAGTACTCAGCCTTATCCGTATACTATAGATCATTTTGACTATATACTTGAACTTGATCCACTCTTATGTCTCTACATATAGTTCAAGTAATCATACTATAGCCAGAGTGTTCTTAGTTTATTGGATTTAGATTAATGATCGTAAAGTTCACTTTATTCAATAACAATCTTTACTCAATAAACAACAATAATAACTTTATTGAAAATAGAATATGTTTTTGTTTACAAACTATGAGTTTTAGGACATAAAACCCAACAGGTATCTTTCCTACTTTCTTCAAAAATCACTTCTTGGTTCGTTGACTCTTCACTTGATATCTCTATCAACAACTCTTTGACTCTTCAGGTCTTCTGTTGGTATCTTTCCTACTTTCTTCAAAAATCACTTCTTGGTTCGTTGACTCTTCATGTCTTCTGTTGGTATCTTTCCTACTTTCTTCAAAAATCACTTCTTGGTTCGTTGACTCTTCATGTCTTCTGTTGGTATCTTTCCTACTTTCTTCAAAAATCACTTCTTGGTTCGTTGACTCTTCATGTCTTCTGTTGGTATTTTTCCTACTTTCTTCAAAAATCACTTCTTGGTTCGTTGACTCTTCATGTCTTATCTGTTTGTATCTTTCCTACTTTCTTCAACCAACTCTTCATAAACTCAGCATTGTAGGATGTGGATGACTTTAGGTCTCTCGATGCGCTTCCAGTTAATCTCATAATGAGGAGTCTCTTCCAATCTACTAGGAGCTGTTGAAAATCACTTCTAGGTTCGTTGACTCTTCATGTCTTCTCTGTTGGTGTCTTTCCTACTTTCTTTGCATGAAATTTTTTCTTCTTTACATGATGTCATACCCCCTACTTCTGCTTGATGTCTTCTTGGTCAGAATAATACCGATTCAAGTTACTAACGTGGACAACAAGGTTAGTCTGCATCCATAAGAGCAATTGGATCGATCCTATATGATGTCTTCATAATCTTGTGGATAACTTCGACTAGTCCATAGTATTTTCGCACCAATCTTTGGTTCTTGTTGCTTTGAACTCGAAGTTGATCTAACGTTAACTTATATGAACTCTTTATTTTTCTTGAAATTATTGTTGTCGACGCTTCTGACTGGCCATTCTCTTCATCCGTCTAGTATTTCTATGTGAATATATGTTGCTTCAGTGGCTTGTTTTTGTCTTCCTTCTCCAATAGAGGCGTTGGCTTGGTGTCTTTGCCAAGCATTTGAGTGATCACTGAACAGAGCCTTTGGGGGTCTAATAAACTCGACTGTTAACAAGTCATTTAGCTAGCTCAGGCTCAGCTGCATGACATTTGTTTGTGGCAGGCGATCTCGATTGCAACATAAAACTAATCTTGTGATTTATCTCTCCTAGTGTGGATAAATCCATTATCTGACCTTCTTGTTTTGTGTCGTGGTGTTCATGTAGTTGCAACAAGGTTTCTATTGAGGTTGGCTCACTCGAACTCCCCTTTTCAATTACAACAATAGCAGCAAGCGTAGATTCATCATGGCTAAGATTCTTTCTCAACTGTAGTATCGACATCATTTTCACCCCTCTTGGTTGATGGATGTTTTTCTGAATGATCTCGGATTAGACTCCGTTACTACTAGGCATTTTGCTAGGGACATAAATGGCTTTCTTTTCCAGTAGGACGTTCATCCTTAACACGACATCGAAGTCATCCATTTCAACTATCACACAATGATTTGCCTAGTCCAAGGCTCCAGCTTGATTAGAGTTCTCATTGTGACTCTTAAGACAGGTAAAGCTTCTAATTTGACGGCGTTCATCTTTCCTGTATCTCGATGCCAAAGGATGCTAAAATATTTTGCATTGGTCTCGATCATGAGTTGTGGGTGGTTCTAGAGTCGACAATGGTGTTCCTTGCTACTTTGTGCTTTATCCAGACCTCGACATACATAATATATATATATATATATATATATATATATATATATATATACTCTTTTAACTATAACACATATGGTCTATGAAAGAATTGTAACTCTTATGCTCATTAATATTATAATGGTTACTACCTAAATTATAACCTAAAGTTAGAGAATTGATGTCCAATTAGCAACCCTAAATTTTTAATCTTGGTAGAGTGATTGAAATTATAATGGAAGTAGTTTAAACTCCTAGTACCTTAAATGAAGTTTGATGAAATTCGAGATGTCAGCGAAACTATTCCCAAATGGGAAATTGGAGATTTATCAGGCAATGCTCTCAGTGTTGATCGAAGGGAAAGAGTAAATCAAAGAGCCCAAACAAACATGTGCGATCAAAATCAAGGAACCGAAAAAAATCTCCAAACAAACCAAATGTAAAGTGTTGAAATTGTGGAGAAAAATGACACTTTCAGAAAGATGGTACAAAATTGTAGAAAAACAAGATCACAAATGTGAAGATGACAACGATTCTATCTATTCAGCAAAAGATACTAAGGATGCTCTAATTCTTAGCGTGAACAACCCAATTGAATTCTGGATTTTAGATTCAGTTGCTCCGTTTCATTTGTCTTCAAGTAAGAAGTTCTTTCAAAATTTTAAATAAGGAAATTTTTGGAAGGTGTATCTTGCCGACAACAAACGTTGGAGATTGAAGGGAAGAGAGATGTCTGCATACACACTCTACACAGAAAATGAGTGCACATTATAGGATATCAAATATATTCCTGATCTCAAGAAGAATCTGATCTCTATTGGTCAGTTTGATAACACAGGTTATGCAGCCGAGTTTCGAAAGAGTTAAGGGAAGATTGTGAAGGGTGTAATGGTGGTAGCATGACACAAAATCTTGAACCCTATACACCACTATAGGGTGAAACCTATACACAACTCGTAGTAACAGCAACCATGTTTAGACACCCTATAGTCTCAATAAACTTGCACATATGAGATTCAAAGAAATGAAGATGATGGCTGCGAATGTAGTTTCAGAAGGCCTAAAATTTATTGATATGGGTGTTTGTGAGAACTGCGTTATGGAAAAATATAAACAAGTTAGCTTCACAAAATCTGCCAGAGAACCATAGAAAGTGCGATTGGAAATGGTCCATACAGACGTTTGGAGACCATCTCTACTTTCACCATTTCTAGTACCAAAATTCCATTGTTTAGATGTCTCGCACTCTACAGCGACAACTCTCTGTTTTCCTAAGGCTAGTGAGATATCTCACGACCACTCCTTTCCTCCTCACCCTATCTAGACACTATAACTTTAATCCATTATTGTCTTATATGGTTAACATTCACTTTTTAATGTCCGAAGACATTTTGTAACTACCACGAAACTCAAAACATACAATAAATTGATACAAGTTTTACAATATATCATATACTTCAAAGCAGGGTTAGACTGCTTACTCGATCGAGGTGAGACGTGTCATTGAGCTGAGTCATAGAGATATACGACTCTTTATCCTAAGAAAAAATCTGTATAATCTAAAATCCGACTGCTCTGATATCAAACAACTCTTTATTGAACTCTAGTTATATTCTTCTTTTTTGCCCTTTTTTTTTCTTTCTTTATTTTTCCTCTTTATTGAACTCTAATTAGCGATCTTACTGTCCCGTTCTTAGGAAAGATGGGTCAAAATGAAAATTTTACCTAGCATTAATTTTGACGGATTTTCCTATTTTTTTTTTTACTATTTTCTTTTATACTTTTAATGAGTTTTTTTAATTTTTGTAACTAGTTTGTTCTTCCATATCATATTTAAATTTGGTCTCTAAATCTCTCAATAAATTCCTAAAAATTTGAACTTAAAAAGAAAATTGAGAAATTAATCCTCATTTGAACTCGTGTTACAGCATAACATAACATAATACATGTCAAACACTCACAAAGTATGACACGTGGAGGGGCTACGGAGCATGCTTTGTTAATACCTCATACAATTCATCCAACCAAGCCAATAGTAACATAACTTACCTGGTTGGTCCAAAGAGAAGTCACTAAATTTTTTGTATTGATGTTCGTTAGATCATACTCATCGATGTCTAGTTCCAAAGCTAAATTCATACCGACTTCCTTCACTCTCTTTCTTTTTCTCCTACTTTATTCAAATCCACATTGGTTAGGGATAAAGAAAGGATGAGTTGGAGATTGAGAAATGGGAAGAGAAATAAAGAATGTGATGGAGGAAGAGGAAGAAATGGGAGGAAGTGGAGAACATGGATAAAATGAGCACGCACGCAACTCTTAAGCCAGTTTGAACTCCTAGTACCTTAAATAAAGTTGGTCTCCTCTAATAAAATAGGAATTTCCTTAGGATCATTAAATTCTTATAGACTCCAAGCTCAATATCATAAATACAATTATACTTTATCTTGAACACACCAAACATGAAACTAAAGTGGGTTCAAAGACAATTTCTTTCTCCATCTTATCGGTAATAACAGTTCAACTAAATCCATATTATCAAAGAAACAAGTTTATGACTCATAACACCAACTACCTAAATTATGACCTAAAAATTTGAAAACATAAGTTGTAGTTGATAGTTACACAAAAATTTCCCTAAATCAATGAACTCGTATCCAATTAGTCAATCCTAAAGATTGTAACTAGCATAGAGTAATTGAAGCTCCACATGAAGCAATTTAAAGTTCCGGTTACTTAACTAAAGTTTATCTCATCTTTAATGAAGCATGATTTGCACTTAGGTTGATGAAATACTTATAGACTCCAACTCTGAGTACTATTAATGCAATTATGTTTCATATGAGTTTGTCATAACAACTTTATTTTGTTGTCATACGAGGCAAAATAGAAGAATTAAATCAAACAAACGGATGAACTGAACCTAATCAATCCAAGCCAAATTGATTAATTTGTTTCCTTTGTTAGGTTGTTTGTTTATTTGATAACCCTTACCAGTAAAATATTAGACCATCAACTTTTCATTTTATAGCGATCCAACCACTCAGAGAAATATATATTTGAGTAGAAGCTAAAAATATTGGGTATTTAAGAAAAGACATTTGGTTTAGTGGTACGACCCTCACTTAGGGTACAACCTCAAATGCCCCTACGTCTAAATCTTTTCTTATCGAAGGACTTCATATTTATATAAACTTGTTGTTCCTATTATTTACTTTTCAAACATACCTCTTAACTTCTCTACACCAATTGTTGGGCAACAAAATCGACATAAAGGAATTAGAAAAGAGATATCAAAACTTAAGCATGTTTGCAATACCTTGGTCATTCAGGAGCAACCTAAAGTCTTTCTTTACATCCCAAGGCTTTATACTTACCATCTTAGGAAATAATGAAAAAGAAAAAAAAAAACAAAAAAAACAAAAATTATGGTCATTAAAACTATAATGATAATTAAATCATTTCATGGTTCCCACTTTCACCAAGTATGCCTATCCAAATGTTAAGTAGATATAGTAGAAAGCTCTTTGATCTTATTATGTTCTTGTTTTGTTCTCCACGACACATTCTACCTCCAGGGCTTCAGTTCAAGCGCATCGAGGACTTCATGTGTTTCCTGCAATACAACAAAATACGACCTTAATACCTAGGCCCAAGGATTCATACAAACGTTTTAAGTGGCTTAACAAGGGCATTTGGTCTAGTGCTATGATTCTCGCTTTGGGTGCGAGAGGTCTCAAGTCCGATTCTCGGAATGCCCCTTCAAGAGAGATTGTAGAATAAAACGAAGTAAATAAATCCCATGAAACTGTGAATGTGAATTGATAAGCCATAATAATTGGATTAATATAATATCAATGCATTCTATGTCGAAATGATTCATAAATTATACCTAATTTTTCCCATTTTGAAATTCCTATTTTGGACCTATTATTAATGACGAGACGTTTAGGGCTTTGTGACATGAGAATCGTGGGGATGTAGCTCATATGGTATTGCGCTCGCTTTGCATGCGAGAGGTACGGGGATTGATACCCCGCATATCTCCAAAATAAAACTATCAATTATTAAATATGTTATTTCTTTTCAATTTTTCCTTAGTCATGACATGTTGAGTAGCGATATTTCTTAATTTTTCACTATTATTGATGACGGAAAATTTAGGGTTTTGTGGTGCAAGCAGATGGTATTGCGCTCGCTTTGCATGCGAGAGGTACGGGGATTGATACCCCGCATATCTCCAAAATAAAACTATCAATTATTAAATATGTTATTTGTTTTCAATTTTTCCTCAGTCATGACATGTTGAGTAGCGATATTTCTTCATTTTTCACTATTATTGATGACGGAAAATTTAGGGTTTTGTGGTGCAAGTACTGTGGGGATGTAGCTTAGATGGTAGAGCACTCACTTAGCATGCGAGAGGTATGGGGATTGAGATACCCTGCATCTCCAAAAGAAACTATTTGTTATTAATATTTTATTTCTGTTCAATCTTTCCTTATTTATGACATAATGAGTGGAGATATTTTTTTTTTCATTTTCACAATTATTGATGACGGGACATTTAGGATTTTCTAATGTAAGAATTGTTGGGATGTAGCTCAGATGGTAGAACTTCCCATGTGGGAAGTACAGGATCGATACCTTGCTTCTCCAAATGAATCGATTACTAGATATAATATTTCTTTTCAAATTTTTCATATTTACTACATAATGAATAGAGATAGTTTTTCATTTTCACTATTATTGATGACAAAATGTTTAGGATTTTGTAACATAAGAATTGTGGGGACGTAGCTTAGATGGTAAAGTGCTTGCTTTGTATGTGAGAGGTATGTGGATCGATACCTTTCATCTCTAAAATAAAACTATCTATTATATAATATATTTTTTACTTTCAATTTTCCCTTATTCATGACATGTTGAGTAGCGATATTTCTTCATTTTTACTATTATTGATGACGAAAAATTTAGGATTTTGTGATTCAAGAATTGTGGGTATTTAGCCCGGATGGTGGAGCGCTCGTGTAGCATGCGAAAGGTACCGGGATCTATACCCTGCATCTCCGAAAGAAACTATTTGTTATTTAATACTTTAGTTCTATTCAAGTGGATGTAGATCAAATGGTAGAGCGCTCACTTCTCGTGTGGGTAGTTCGAGGGTCAATACTTTGCATCTCTAAATGAATGGATTATTAAATATATTATTTCTTTTCAAAATTTTCATATTTACGACATAATGAGCAGTGATAGTTTTTCATTTTCACTATTATTGATGACGAGGCATTTAGGGTTTTGTGATGTAAGAATCGTGGGGATGTAGCTCAGATGGTAGAGTGCTTGCTTTGCATGCGAGAGGTTTGTGGATCGATACCCCGCATCTCCAAAATAAAACTATTTATTATTAAATATGTTATTTCTTTTCAAATTTTCCTTAGTCATGACATGTTGAGTAGTGATATTTCTTCATTTTCACTATTATTGATGACGAAAATTTTAGGATTTTGTGGGGCAAGTAATTTGGGAATGTAGCTCAGATGGTAGAACCTCACTTAGCATGTGAGAGGTATGGGGATCGATACCCCACATCTCCAAAAGAAACTGATGACGAAAAATTTAATGTTTTGTGAATTAAGAATCATGGGGACTGGTACCCGCATCTCTAAAGGATAACTATCAATTATTAAATATATTAATTATTTTCAATTTATTTTTATTTCTACATAATGTGCAGAGATAGTTTTTCATTTTCACTATTATTGATGACGAGACATTTAGGATTTTGTGATATGAGAATTTTGGGGATGTAGCTCAGATGGTAGAGTGCTCGCTTAGCATGCGAGAGGCACGGGGATCAATACCTCTTATCTCCGAAAGAATCTATTCGTAGCGATATTTCTTATGATAGAAAATTTAGAGTTTTGTGATATAAGAGTTGTGGGGATGTAGCTTAGATGGTAGAGCATTCGCTTAGCATGCAAGAGGTACGGGGATTGATACTTTGCATTTGCATCTCTCAAAGAAACTATTTGTTATTAATGTTTTATTTTTATTCAATATTTCCTTATTTATGACATAATGTGTAGAGATATTTTTTTCGTTTTCACTATTTTTGATGAATTCAAAGTTTTGTGAGGTAAAAATCGTGGGGATGTAGCTCAAATGGGAGAGCGATCACTTTGCAGCGAGGATGTAGCTCAGATGGTTTTATTTCTATTCAATCTTTTCTTATTTAGACATATTGAGCAGAGATATTTTTCTATTTTCACTATTATGGGTGATGGTAGGTTTAGGATTTTATGAGGTAAGAATTGTGGGGATGTAGCTCAGATAGTAGAGCGTTCACTTCGCATGTGAGAAGTACTGTGCGATACCCTGCATCTCCAAAGGAATCCTACTACAAAATATTCTATTTCTATTTCAAATTTTTCTTATTTATGACATAATGAGCACGGATAGTTTTCATTTTCACTATTATTGATGATGGGATGTTTAGGATTTTGTCCTATAAGAATTGTTGAGATGTAGCTAAGACGGTAGAGTTTACTCTTTGCATGCAATAGCCACGGGAATCGATACCCAGCATCTCCAAAAGTAACTATTTGTTATTTCATTTTCACCATTATTGATGATGGGAAGTTTAAAGGTTTTGTGATGTAAGAATTGTAGGGATGTAGCTTAAATGGTAGAGCACTTGCTTTTCATGCAAGAGGTACGGGGATGGCTATCATGCATCTCCAAAGGAAAACTATCAATTATTAATCTTATTTATGACATAATGATCAAAGGAAGTTTTTCATTTTCACTATTATTGATGACGGGACGTTTAAGGTTTTGTGATGTAAGAATTGAGGGGATATAGGTAAGATGGATGAGTGCACTCTTTGCATGCGAGAGGTTGAGTGCACTCTTTGCATGCGAGAGGTACGAGGATTTTGAGTTTTGTTATGTAAGACCTGTGGGGATGTAGCTAAAATGTAGCTAAGATGGTAGAGTGCATCTCCTGAATATTTTATTTCTATTCAATTTTTCCTTATTTTTGATATAATGAGCAGAAATATTTTTTCATTTTCACTATTATGTAAGACCTGCAAGAATTGTGGGAATGTAGATAAGATGGTAGAGTGCTCTGTTTGCATGCGATTGGTATGGGGATCGATACCCCGAACACCCCGCTCTATATTCCTAAATGCTCTATAATATGATGGTGCCTTAATGGGATAGATATTTTATATGGATTGTATACGACTTTAAATGTAGTTTGCTACACGCAAAAAAGATAGGACTGGTTAAATTTTTAAGTCACTTTTGAAAAGTATGGTGTGGGATAAGTTGGATTATTGCCAATTATTTCTAAGAATATATTAAGTCTTGGGACTAATGTTTGCCATTTGTAGAGATGACATATAATAGAGGAATTCATAATACCAATTCATAGTACCACTCATTGTTCTCCTTCTAAAAATCTTTATGGATTTAATCTGCCTATTATTTCTAAGAATATTAAGTCTTGGGACGAATGTTTGCCATCTGTAGAGATGACATATAATAGAGCAATACTTCATAGTACCGTTCTCCTTTAGAGCAATTCATAGTACCACTCATTGTTCTCCTTTTGAAGATGTTTATGGATTTAATCCACTTACACCTCTTGATTTGCTTCCTATTCATTCTATTATTTTTGTGAGTAAAGCAACCAAAAGTATGACAAGAGTGCCGGCCAAGTTCGTTGGCATGTAATGCCTTAGCGCCCTCTTCCCAGCTAGCTCTGCAGTGATATTCGAATTCAATGAGATCTGTTGAGCCTCCCCGAGTGGAAGTGCGATGTGTCCTTCCTTCAACAGGGTTTGGCTTGCCCCTTGTATAGGTTTGAGCTATGAAGCTGACCTTCTTATTATAATAAGGTCATAGAGGGGCCAGAAGTAGCTCAGGGCACAGGGGCAGGGGTTTACTGTTCAAGCTGTTCAAGCTTGGCTTAGTTTATCCATGATTTATGTTTCGTCTTTCGTTTCCTTTTCGACCTCTCCATTTTTATTCATAATAGGAAGTTCCTACGACATGGTAGATCGGTTCTGGACCATTTACAGTTATTGCTTCTGTAAACATAGTAGCTAAATAATCCCAACGTGTTACATAAGGTAGATATTGTATAATTTTCTTTTACTTCACCTTCTTTGTATGTAACTAAGTTGAGCGGAAGGTCATTATGATCTAGTTTAGTTATTGAGACAATTGAAAAAGATTTTTACTTGTTGAGGGGATCCTTTATCCTTGCCTTTAATCATTGGGTTTAGACATTACTTCGGTGATCTTTAATCGTTTCAAAATGGCAGCTTTTTATGATTACATCGGGAATAATCCCGCAAAAGGTGGATTATTCAGAGCGGGTTCCATGGACAACGGGGATGGAATAGCGGAGGAGAAATTACCAAACGTCTAGCATTCCCTCACGCTCGGAACTTTTTTTGAAAGGAAAGGTTTTTTTTCTTGAATCATCGTGGTTCTAGGATGAATCTAAGGTTTCTGTAACTACCCAAAATTTTCTACTAATTTAATGTCGCTACTGTATACGTAGCATAAACATTGAATGCAGAATACTTCATTTAAATTCCATAAAACATAACCTATATCTTAAAACACAGCGATGGACTTACGTGTTTCAAAAACATCTTTAAAACGACAAAACAAAAGACTAAATAAAATAAATAAGCGTTTTAAGTTAAAAACGTCCTATTCTAGCCTAAGTCTAAGAAAATAAATACCACTATCCTACATGTGCCATGATCTCGAGTTGTGATGTCGTCGTCAGCCGTACAGGAATGCCTTGCCTTAACCTGAAAAATGTAGTAGCACATGGCTTGAGTATTTGAAGAAATACTCGGTAAGTGACCCCACTATTGGGGTTAAATGCAACAATCACATGCAATGAGATGATGGGACCTATCTTTCATTCTATTTTCCCTACGGTGTTGTCCTAACGGGTAATTTTTAACGTGTACCATATACTCTACACACAACCCATACATGCGAGTATGGACTCACCAGCTAGTTCGCACACCGCTGGGCCACTTTCCTTATTTGGTGGGCATACTCTAGGAGCCCCTTAGGCCGGACACCCGCTAGAACTAGTAACCGTCACGACAGTGCTATGCAAAGCATAACGATCGTTGTCCTGCCATTGGATGTACGAGTCCGTACCCTCGTGATGGGATAGGGGTACCCCCCCAAATGCACGAGCACACATAATGCATGAGGTCCCAAAACTTTTCCATTTTCATTATCCTTTAATACACGTGTACATATCATATCATTTTTCATATCGTTTCAGATATCGTTCATCATTCATGCCATATGGTTTCTCATTCTTCAGCTCTCAAATCATACATAATTCTAACGGGGTTATATTTCATGCCATTTATCGTAATTTCATGTCATTCATATCATGCTGTATACACACAATTTAAGAGACCTAACATAACGTTCTATGCTTTTAACATATCATTTCATCATATACACATCATACCCTGACATATTGCATCACAATGTATCATATCATAAACAAGTCATAACGTAAACACTTCGTAATCATATCGTTCTCTAACTTATCATAGCCTTAACGTTCTTAGACCTATCACAGACATATCATTACGTGAACGTACCTTAGTCATCTCATCACAAGAACTTAACCTAACGCTATCGTTCTATCAATCTATCACAAACCTATCCCTTTCTACCCGGAACCTAACCGTATTCTTCCATCAATCTCTCTTATCCATATCACTCTGGTATGCAACCTAACCTTAACGTTTCATGAACGTAATTTACTCCTATCGTTACATTTTGTTTTATGCATCATTCTTGTATCCTATCTCAAACATATCCTTGAACACATTGTACCGTAATTATTATCATACAATTCACATATTATAACATATACATAACATATAGGAAGCATATCGATCCACAGACAATTCACACATATCAATATATATGACACGTGCAGAACCACAGGACACGTGTCAACATCAAATATAACCATGCCGGTAGTAAGGTCACTTACCTGGTTAGCTTAAGTCGTTGTCACGTATATATCCTTAATGAAAGTTTGATTCCGTCCTTTGAAATCCAAGTCAACCTATGTGAGCCCATGACATCAGTTTCAAGTTTGAATTCTATAAAATTATTTCTCTAATTTACATTGTTAAAATTTTGATATTTTGTGTTAACAAAATTTTTGATATTTTGTGTTAACAAAATTTAATGGAGTTCCATGCTCTCTCATCTTTCCCGTTTTATTTTTAAATTCTGTTCAACCAAGTCTTCCCTCAATCTTCCCTCCTCCCCTTTGTAATTATTTTAATTGTCAATTGGGTAAACATTTTCAATTAGGTAATTATTACTCTTAACTCTATATTTATTTTTAGTAAATAGATATTATTGACCAATTTTAATACGCTACTATTAATAGATTTATGGATCTACCAACTAAATTTTTTTAAATTCCAACATTATTTTCTATTGTTGGATCCGTATGGCAACCGTAGAGGGGTGAAGGGTTTTAACCATACAAGTAAAAGTGTTTAAACCGTAATTAATTTTTCTAATGATGAAACTCTTTACAAATAAGTAGAACATGATAATTACCGGAACAAAATAATTCAAGTCAAAAAAACAATCAACTAGAACATACAATAAATCACAGTAATAATTTTGAAATTAAATAGGATAGAGTTAGAAAAGATGACACCATAGTTTTATAGTGGTTCGGTCAAACTTGACCTACTCCACTCCCCAAACGCCTCTTGAGAATTTGAATAAACAACTTTCTCGACTCTTTCCGTGGATCAGAGTCAAACCGCTACACCGCTCTTTTTACGAGTTCAAGAGAAAACTCAATCCTTTCCACGTCACGGGATCAAACCGGTACAAGTATTTGAATTTGATAGTAACACACCACAACTCTTTCAAAGAGTAGATTTACAATTTGGAGCACTCACAACTATCTTCTCACATTACAATAAAAAAATCTCTCTCAAGAATAAAATGAATAAAAATTAAATTGGAAGCTTGGAGAGAGCGACAAACAATGGAGACTTTGAACAAATGAGGATTGGAGAATGTACGGAATTTGTGTATATGAAATGTGGGGAAGTTGATAAGTTTATACAGACAAGAAAAGTGGCAAAATGTAGGAATTAATATCGACCACTAGATTGTGTTAGGAAGAATGGAAGATGGAGATTAAAAGTAAATAAATAAGAAAATTTTCTAAATTCATTTATTAAAAATTTTTAATATAATAATAATAAAAAGTTATGTGAGTAACGGTCAAATGAAAAATTCAAAATTTATTATAAATATAATAATATAATAATAATAAAACTATGTGAGTAACTACCAAAATTTTAAAATATAATAATATAATAATATAATATAGTAATAATAAAAATTGATGTGAGTAATGGTTAGATTCAAATTTATATTTTGTAAAAATAATTTTATTTAAAAATATAATAATAGGAAAAACTCTGCCCTATGTTACTCTTCCAAAATTATAAATGTCATACTTTGATATATTTTGATTTTTTCATCATTTTTATTTTGCTGCCACATCATCACGTCGAGTATGTTGTCTCGACTGTAATTTCTTCGTTTTAGCTCTGATTTGAGTAATTGAAAAGTAGTTGAAATCGTTATTCCCAACCTTGTACCGTGGACAGTTCAAAACACTGAAAATAGTTAATCATTAAGAGTTGGTTTGTTATCATCAAAACATCAATCAATTAATTGATTGAAATTAATTAAAGTGAGATCAAGGGCCCGCCAACATCTATAACTTCCAATGCTAACAAAAAAATCTAATTAATTGAATATGAGATCTGATTACTACTAGTAAAATATGAAAGAAATTTGATCCTAAATTAATTTCTTATAACCATAACTATAGAAAAAGGAAATCTCAGATAGAATTTTACAACAGACCAAAATCTTCATAGATAAATAAATGTGCATCATATTCTTCTGTTGAAACACCATTTTACTTTTTCTCAAATCTGACTTTTTTTTTTCTGTTTATTTTTTTTGGATGAACTGTGATATGGGGTTGAGGAAAGAGGATGCAGATGAGAGGTTAGTGGAGAGAGGTGGTAAATTTTATTTTTATTTTTATTTTTATTTTTAAGTAATGGTTTTTAGTTATTTATTTATGAATTATTATTATTATTATTATTTTGATGTATATATTTTTTTATAATTATTTTTATTTGTTTATTTATTTTTATTATACATATCCAAGAAGGGATGACCCTTATCAAGTCCTTGAAATAATTAATAACAATGCATATAAAATGATCTTCCTAGAGAATTTTCAGCACATTCTACTTTCAATGTTGCTGACTCGAGTCCTTTTGATGTAGGTGATGATTTTTCTTATTCGAGGACGAATTCTTTTCAAGAGGGGGAAGATGATAAGGATCACGGTGTTCCAAATGGACTAGTCAAGAAGATTCAACAAACATTCACTCTTCATCTATAAAATTGTATAGGTTTGGTTCAACTCTCATTTCATGTGTTACAAGCTTATTCGACTGAGGAAGGACCATTTGGAGCTTTACAAGTGAATATTTACACCGTTCAAGCAGAGATGAAGTTGCAAGCATCATTACATGAGTTGTTAGAAAACTTTATTTATTTTTAATTCATAAAGTATGTAATGGTCAAATTGTTAAATTGACCTCATCTTGTGTGGAGATTCCGATTGAGATTAAATCCAAACCACTAACTTCTTGTGTGGAAGACTATAAATATCCACTAAATTATTAGGTAAAAATCAGATCTGAGAGGAATGAAATTGATCTCTGAGAAGTTTCCCTTCAAAATTGGACCATCATCTCTGCCCTTTCTAAGTTTCAAGCAGGGGTAGATTGCATCTGAGCCATTCAGGGGTAGATTGCATCTGAGCCATTCAGTCTTTCAAGTTCGATTGTGTGGTTGAGTAAAATTCTCAACTTCTACTTATTTTCGGTGTTTCTTCTCTTCCTATTCGTGGTAATTTATCCTAAATTAAGAATAAATATAAAATAAAAGTTGTTTTCAAAAACATAGTTTGTGGTGAAATTTTACTTAAAATTAAAACGTATTGTTTCAATATTTATCCTAAAGGAATGCATATACTTTAGTGGCAATGCAGCTTCAACCAAACAAATTAAACAAATTTGAGCTGGGTCATTCATAATCTCAAACCTACAAGGTAGGAATTATAGGATATGAACTTTATTTATGTTAATATTTCTTAATAATATTAATTGAAGTACAAAGAACTTTATTTATGTCAATATTTTTTAATAATATTAATTGAAGTATATCCAATTGATTTGAAGAACAAAACACGGAATCATGAGGTACACAAAACACATGGACTAGCAACTAAAAATGATTGATCCACTACCAGGGCATTTGGTCTAGTGGATAAATTTAAAATCTTGAGTTCGATTCACAAAATGCTCCCACAATTATATCAAATTAAATAGTTTGTTGTTTCCTACAAAAATTAAGGCGAACAACCTAGTGCTGAGTAAATCAATAGATTATCTAATCTGGATGATGTACTACTAAGTTCAGATTGCGCCTAATACTTCTTCACGAACGAAATAATAATCAACCTCAATCGATGAAAGATTGGATTGGCGGACAGATAGGTGGCACCAATGTTGTCACACCATAGGCTAGACGCTCGTGCTTGCGACATCCCGAGCTCACGCAAGAGGACTTGCATCCAGATTAATTCGGCAGTGGCATAAGAAACCGCCTTGTATTCGCCCTCCGTACTAGAACAAGAAACTGTCGATTATTTCCTTGAACTCTAGGAGATAATATTGCCACCAGACGATGTACTACTAAGTTCAGATTGCGCCTAATACTCCTTCACGAACGAAATAATAATCAACCTCAATCGATGAAAGATTGGATTGGCGGACAGATAGGTGGCACCAATGTTGTCACACCATAGGCTAGACGCTCGTGCTTGATTTAAAACTAATCTCGTGATTTATCTCTCGGGTGAGAATATCATTTTGTGTTTCTCACTTTCAGTAACTATTTGTTATTAATATTTTATTTTTATTCAATCTTTCCTTATTTACAACATAATGAGCAGATATATTTTTTCATTTTCACTATTATTGATGATGGGAAGTTTAAAGGTTTTGTGATGTAAGAATTGTATGGATGTAGCTTAAATGGTAGAGCGCTTGCTTTGCATGCGAGAGGTACAAGGATTGCTATCATGCATCTCCAAAGGAAAACTATCAATTATTAATCTTATTTATGACATAAGGAGCAAAGGTAGTTTTTCATTTTAACTATTATTGATGACGGGAGGATTAGGGTTTTGTGGTATAAGAATTGTGGGGATGTAGGTAAGATTATTTAGTGCACTCAGAGGTACACGGGTCGATACCCCACATCTCAAAAAGAAATTACTTGTTATTAATATTTTATTTCGATTAAATCTTTCCTTATTTATAACCTAATGAGCAGAGATAGTTTTTCATTTTCAATATTGTTGGTGAGATAGTTTTTCATTTTCACTTCTATTGATGACGTGACATTTAGGGTTTTGTGATGTAATAATTTTGGGGATGTAGTTCAGATGGTAGAATGCTTTCTTTGCATGCAAGAGGTACGGGAATCGATACCCCACATCTAAAAAAGAAACTAATTGTTATTAATATTTTATTTCTACTCAATCTTTCCTTATTTATGACATAATGAGCAGAGATATTTTTTCATTTTCACAATTATTGATGACGAGACGTTTTGGATTTTCTAATGTAAGAATCGTGGGGATGTAGCTCAGATGGTAGAGCTTCCCACGTGGGAAGTACGGGATCGATACCTTGCTTCTCCAAATGAATTGATTTCTAAATATATTATTTCTTTTCAATTTTTTCTTATTTACGACATAATAAGTAAGAATAATTGTGGGGATGTAGCTCAGATGGTAGAACGCTCGCTTTGCATGTGAGAGGTACAAGGATTGATACCTTGCATCTCCCAAAATAAAACTATGATAGAACAAACACTCTTTGCATGTGAGAGGTATGGGAATCGATAACCCATCTCTAAAAAAGGAAGACTATGGATTATTAAATGTGTATTTTGTGATGTAAGAATCATTGGGATATAGCTTTATTAAACGTATTATTCTTTTCAATATTTACTTATTTATGACATAATTATATGGTAGAGAGCTCGCTTAGCATGTGAGAGGTGCGGGGATGTAGCTCAGATGGAAGAGCGCTCGCTTTTCATGTGAGAGGTACGAGGATCGATACCTTGCATCTTCAAAATAAAACTATGATAGAACACTCTTTGCATGTGAGAGGTATGGGAATCGATACCCCATCTCTAAAGGAAGACGTTTAGGATTTTGGGATATAGCTCTTATGGTAGTAGAGCACTCCATGTGAGAGGTGAGGGGATTGATACCCTGCATCTCCAATAGAAACTATATGAGCAGAAATTCATTGCCTAAAGAAACTATTCTTTATTAATATTTTATTTCTATTCAATTTTACCTTATTTCTGACCTAATGAGCACAAATATTTTATCATTTTCGATGGTAGAGTGCTCTATTTGCATGCGATTGATATGGGGATCGATACCCCGAATACCCGGCTCTATATTCCTAAATGCTCTATAATATGGTGGTGCCTTAATGAGATATTTTAAATGGATTGTATACGCGTTTAAATGTGGTTTGCTACACACAAAATATAGGAATACTTAAATTTTTAAGTCTTGAAAAGTATGGTGTGGGATAAATTAAATTATTGCCTATTATTTTTGAGAATATATTAAGTCCTGGGACTAATGTTTGCCATTGCCATTTGTAGAGATAGCATATAATAGAGCAATTCATAGTACCGTTCTTGTTTAGAGCAATTCATAGTACCACTCATTGTTCTCCTTTTGAAGATGTTTATGAATTTAATCTGCCTATTATTTGTAAGAATATTAAGTCTTGGGTCGAATGTTTATCATTTGTAGAGATGGCATATAATAGAGCAATTCATAGTTTTATTCTTGTTTAGAGAAATTCATAGTACCACTCGTTGTTCTCCTTTTGAAGATGTTTATGGATTTAATTTGCCTATTATTTGTAAGAATATTAAGTCTTGGGACGAATGTTTTCCATTTGTAGAGATGGCATATAATAGAGCAATTCATAGTACTGTTCTCCTTTGTAGAAATTCATAGTACCACTCATTATTCTCCTTTTGAAGATGTTTATGGATTTAATCCACCTATGCCTCTTGATTTGTTTCCTATTCATTCTAATATTTTTGTGAGTAAAACAACCACAAGTAACGCAGATCTGATCAAAATATTGCACAAACAGGTGAAAGGAGACAATTGAGAAACAAAAAGTTATTTTGAGTGTAAGGACCGGGCAGACGCGATGACTCTAAAAGGTGGCTAAATTTTTAGTTCTTGATAAAACCATTAAAATTTAAAACATGATTTACATTATCCCAAAATAATGTGCGCGCATTACTAATTTAAAATACGACATAAGGGTTAAAACACAAAATAAGGGACGGACACAAAACACTTTAAAACAAAAGGATTGAGGATGACAGGTGAGGTTAGTCTATGGCACCTGCTCCAGAGTCCGCCCCCGACCTTGACCAGCTCCTTACCACCGGGAAACAAATGGAGAATAAGGAATGAGTACAAGACTCAGTAAGTAGCCTACTTGTAGGCTCTTAATCGTGTCCTTGATATGCTAGGGTACCACATTCTTTGTTCTTGCTTGTTCTTGATCTTGTTCTTGTTGTAAGTACTTAGGCCCTTCTAATTCTTGTTCTTGACTTGAGGTTCTTATCTTGATCTTTCTTGAGGACCTTGGTCCTTGAATCCTAAAACCTTGGTTTTCCTTTAAGGACCTTAGTACTATGGTTTTTGGTTCTTGGTCCTTTGTTCCTAATTCTTGTCCTTAGAACTAGGATCTTGATCCTTGCTCTAATCCTTAATCTTTCTCTTGTTCTTGGTACTTTCTTGGTTCTTGTTTTGTTCTTAATTTGTTCTCCAAGACACTCCCCCTAGGATTTACGGTACTAGACATGCATCTGACAATCCTGTGTCCAAGGCTTCATGTGTTCCAAGAGATACAGCCTTAACCTACGTCCAAGGCTTCATGTATTCCAAGCGACGTAGTCTTACCGCATCTTAGGGCTTGCCCCTCGATACGGTCTGCTTAACCTATGCCTAAGGCTTCATGCGTTCCAAGCAGCATAGTCTGAAAACCTACATCCAAGGCTTCTTACGTTCCAAACGATGTAGTCTTAATACTGCATCAAGGGCTTGCCCTATAATACAGTCTGCTTAACCTACGCTCAAGGCTTCATGCGTTCCAAGCAGCGTAGTCTAAGTCATGAGCATGCTGTACCGTGGGAGGTCTTAGGCGGTTCTTGATTCGTGCTAAGGTAACGTACTCTCTTCTTGTTATTAATATTGATCTGGTTGACACTGTCTAGAAACACGATGTTCAACATCATCAAAGAGAAGTGGACATCGGGCCTATTGAAGGTGTTGTCAAATATGTACGAAAATCCGTCTGCTACGAACAAGGTGTAAACAAAAAAATCCATCGGGCCTATTGGTTGTATTTGTTTTGTTTTATGTCCTACAACTCATAGTTTGTAAACAAAAACATATTATGTTTTCAATAAATTTATTATTGATGTTTATTCAGTAATCATTGTTATTGAATAACGTGAATGTTATGATCATTAATCTAAATCCAATAAACTAAGAACACTCTGGCTATAGTATGATTACTTGAACTATACGTAGAGACATAAGAGTGGATCAAGTTCAAGTATATAGTCAAAATGATCTATAGTATAAGGATAAGGCTAAGTACCTTATTCTGAGGACACTATGGATGCGGCCCACTTTTGTATATGATATAAACAATGTGATGACTAAATTGTACATGGGGAGACATGTGAGTGGGGGCGTCCTATGCAATGAGTATTACATAAGATTGGACCATGAAGAAAACCACTCTCACTTTATAATGTCGTTTACTGTTGAGACTAATTTTCTTTTCATTCGATAACCTAAGTAACTAGGTTTTAATCCTGAGCTAACCATGAACTCCTATTTATTCGGAATTATCCTTAGATTTGCATGGGTGAGAGTGGCTCTAGTTCGCCGACTCAATAGGCCTCCAATTTCAGGGGTAAGATTGGGTGAATGGCTGGGGACGTGGATGGAATTCACTCCTACCCACTTTGAGGGATAGAAGAGAGGTAGTTCCCTTAAGCACTGACTGCAGGTCTTGAACAAGGGGCCCCACCCTCTCATTGGCCTGAGAGGGATTCGGTTTACTGGTTGGACCACAAACCAATTGTTCATTAGAGGATCAGTGAGAGATAAGGAACAAGAAGTAACTTTAGGGGTAAAACGGTAAATTGACCCAGCTCTAGTTACGAACAACCTGTAGCGCATATTCCCTAATTTGAATTCGAACACTTCGAACTCACTCGTCACACTGTTCTATGGTTTAGTCCGTTATGAGCTAGCAGAGGGACCTAATGGACCTATAGATCATGGGCTCTAACGATCCAAGATTAACCGGTTAAACTCATTAACCTTGTTAACCAACATTCGTTAACTACTAGGACACTCCACTATAGCCTAGTAGTTGCACTCCCCTCACTATAGATATATTTCTGTCCATTTGATATAACCATGATTAGTAAGTCGATCCTTCAAAGGTTGTTCGTAACTAGAGTTGTGTCAATTTACCATTTTACCCCTAAAGTTACTTCTTGTTCCTTATCTCTCACTGATCCTCTAATGAACAATTGGTTTATGAAAGAATTGTAACTCTTATGCTCATTAATGTTATAATGGTTACTACCTAAATTATAACCGAAAGTTAGAGAATTGATGTCCAATTAGCAACCCTAAATTTTTAATCTTGGTAGAGTGATTGAAATTACAATGGAAGTAGTTTAAACTCCTAGTACATTAAATAAAGTTTGATGAAATTCGAGATGTCAGCGGAGGTATTCCCAAATGGGAAATTGGAGATTTATCAGGCAATGCTCTCAGTGTTGATCAAAGGGAAAGGAGTAAATCAAAGAGCCCAAACAAACATGTGCGATCAAAATCAAGGAACCAAAAAAAATCTCCAAACAAACCAAACGTAAAGTGTTGAAATTGTGGAGAAAAATGACACTTTCGGACAGATGGTACAAAATTGAAGAAAAACAAGATCACAAATGTGAAGATGACAATGATTCTATCTATTCAGCAGAAGATACTAAGGATGCTCTAATTCTTAGCGTGAACAGCCCAATTGAATTCTGGATTTTAGATTCAGTTGCTCCATTTCATTTGTCTTCAAGTACGAAGTTGTTTCAAAATTTCAAATAAGAAATTTTTTGTTAGGTGTATCTTGCCGACAACAAACGTTGGAGATTGAAGGGAAGAGAGATGTCTGCATACACACTCTACACAGAAAATGAGTGCACATTATAGGATATCAAATATATTCCTGATCTCAAGAAGAATCTGATCTCTATTGGTCAGTTTGATAGCACAGGTTATGCAGCCGAGTTTCGAAAGAGTTAAGGGAAGATTGTGAAAGGTGTCATGGTGGTAGCATGACACAAAATCTTGAACCCTATACACCACTATAGGGTGAAACCTATACACAACTCGTAGTAACAGCAACCATGTTTATACACCCTATAGTCTCAATAAACTTGCATGTTCGCAATCCTTAAGCATGTTCGCAATGCCTTGGCCATTCAGGAGAAACCTAAGTCTTTGTTTACATCCCAAGGCTTTATACTTACCATCTTAGGAAATAATGAAAAAGAAAAAAAAAACAAAAACAAAAATTAAGGTCATTAAAACTATAATGATAATACTCTTAATATCATTTCATGGTTCCCACTTTCGCTAAGTATGCCTATCCAAATGTTAAGTAGATCTAGTAGAAAGCTCTTTGATCTCATTAGGTTCTTGTTTTGTTCTCCAAGACACATTCTACATCCAGGGCTTCAGTTCAAGCACATCGAGGACTTCATGTGTTTCCTGCAATACAACAAAATACGACCTTAATACCTAGGCCCAAGGATTCATACAAACGTTTTAAGTGGCTTAACAAGGGCATTTGGTCTAGTGCTATGATTCTCGCTTTGGGTGCGAGAGGTCTCAAGTTCGATTCTCGGAATGCCCCTTCAAGAGAGATTGTAGAATAAAACGAAGTAAATAAATCCAATAAAATGACACTGAGATATTTTTTTCATTCTCGGATGATGGGAAGTTAAAGGTTTTGTGATGTAAGAATTGTAGGGATGTAGCTTAAATGGTAGAGCACTTGCTTTGCATGGAGAGGTAGGGGGATCGCTATCATGCATCTCCAAAGGAAAACTATCAATTATTAATCTTATTTATGACATAATGATCAAAGGGAGTTTTTCGTTTTCACTATTATTGATGACGGGACATTTAGTGTTTTGTGATGTAAGAATTGAGGGGATGTAGGTAAGATGGTTGAGTGCACTCTTTGCATGCGAGAGGTACGAGGATTTTGGGTTTTGTTATGTAAGAGCTGTGGGGATGTAGCTAAGATGGTAGAGTGCATCTACTGGAGAAACTCATTAATATTTTATTTCTATTCAATTTTTCCTTATTTTTGATATAATGAGCAGAAATATTTTTTCATTTTCACTATTATTGATAACGTGTAGTTTTGGGTTTTGTCATGTAAGAATTATGGGGATGTAGCTAAAATGGTAGAGTGCATCTCCTAAAGAAACTATTGGTTATTAATATTTTATTTCTATTCAATTTTTCCTTATTTTTGACATAATGAGCAGAAATATTTTTTTTCATTTTTACTATTATTGATGGCTCACAGTTTTGTGTTTTGTTATGCAAGAATTGTGGGAATGTAGATAAGATGGTAGAGTGCTCTATTTGCATGTGATTGGTATGAGGATCGATACCCCGAACACCCCGCTCTATATTCCTAAATGCTCTATAATATGATTGTGCCTTAATGGGATAGATATTTTATATGGATTGTATACGACTTAAAATGTGGTTTGCTACACGCAAAAAAGATAGGGCTGGTTAAATGTTTAAGTCACTTTTGAAAAGTATGGTGTGGGATAAGTTGGATTATTGCCAATTATTTCTAAGAATATATTAAGTCTTGGGACTAATGTTTGCCATTTGTAGAGATGAGATATAATAGAGGTATATAATACCGTTCTCAGCAATTCATAGTACCACTCATTGTTCTCCTTCTAAAAATATTTATGGATTTAATCTGCCTATTATTTATAAGAATATTAAGTCTTGGGACCAATGTTTGCCATCTGTAGAGATGACATATAATAGAGCAATACTTCATAGTACCATTCTCCTTCAGAGCAATTCATAGTACCACTCATTGTTCTCCTTTTGAAGATGTTTATGGATTTAATCCACTTACACCTCTTGATTTGCTTCCTATTCATTCTATTATTTTTGTGAGTAAAGCAACCACAAGTAAGGCAGATCTGATCAAAACTATAACTACCCAAAATTTTCTACTAATTTAAGGTCGCTACTGTATACGTAATATAAACATTCAATGCGGAAGACTTCATTTAAATTCCATAAAACATAACCTTTATCTTAAAACACAGCTATGGACTTACGTGTTTCAAAAACATCTTTAAAACGACAAAACAAAAGACTAAATAAAATAAATAAGCATTTTAAGTTAAAAACATCCTATTTTAGCCTAAGTCTAAAAAAATAAATACCACTATCCTGCATGTGCCATGGTCTTGAGTTGTGATGTCGTCGTCAGCCGTACAGGAATGCCTTGCCTTAACCTAAAAAATGTAGTAGCACATGGCTTGAGTATTTGAAGAAATATTCGGTAAGTGACCCCACTATTGGGGTTAAATGCAACAATCACATGCAATGAGATGATGGGACCTATATTTCATTCTGTTTTCCCTACGGTGTTGTCCTAACGGGTAATTTTTAACGTGTACCATATACTCTACACACAACCAAACAAATTTGAGCTTGGTCATTCATAATCTCAAACCTATAAGGTAGGAATTATAGGATATGAACTTTATTTATGTTAATATTTCTTAATAATATTAATTGAAGTACAAAGAACTTTATTTATGTCAATATTTTTTAATAATATTAATTGAAGTACGTCCAATTGATTTGAAGAACAAATTCTACTATGTGATGGACAATGTGAAATTAACGTGACAATAATAGTAGGTTCTAAAGCACAAAAAAAAAAAAACGTGGATAAATTTCAAATCATGAGGTACACAAAACACATGGACTAGCAATTAAAAATGATTGATCCACTACCCGGGCATTTGGTCTAGTGGATAAATTTAAAATCTTGAGTTCGATTCACGAAATGCCCCCACAATTATATCAAATTAAATAGTTTGTTGTTTCCTACAAAAATTAAGGCGTACTACTAAGTTCAGATTGCGCCTAATACTCCTTCACGAACGAAATAATAATCAACCTCAATCGATGAAAGATTGGATTGGCGGACAGATAGGTGGCACCAATGTTGTCACACCATAGGCTAGACGCTCGTGCTTGCGACATCCCGAGCTCACCCAAGAGGACTTGCATCCAGATTAATTCGGCAGTGGCATAAGAAACCGTCTTGTATTCGCCCTCCGTACTAGAACAAGAAACTGTCGATTATTTTCTTTAACTCTAGGTGATAATATTGCCACCAAAGATATCAATAGTGTCATGTAGATAACTATCTGGGCATATGGAGGCTGACTATTTAGAGTAAAAATGTGATTAGCCTCCATTTACTTATTTTTAAACTCTCATAGAAAAACTAACTATTTCGGATCGAGAAGGTTGGATATGGAGGCTGACTATTTATAGTAAAAGATGTGATAGAGTACTTATTTTTTCTTTAAACTCTAGTAGAAAAACTAACTATTTCGGATGACTATTTATAGTAAAGATCGGATAGAGATATATATACTATAAATACTAAATATTTATATATATAAGAGTAGAAAAAACTAACCAGGCTACTAAATATTTATATATAGTAGGTGTGGAAGAAAAACGAAGCAAGCTACTAAATATTTATATATAGGCGTAGAAAAACTAACTATTTGGGCTCTAGAACGTTGGATACGGAGGCTTACTAGTTATAGTAAAGATCTTATAGAGATATATATACTAAATATTTATATATAGTAGGCCTAGACAAACTAAGCAGGCTACTAAATATTTATATATAGTAGGCGTGTAAAAACTAACTATTTGACTCTAGAATGTTGGATATGGAGGCTGACTATTTATAGTAAAAATCTACTCGAGATATATATATTAAATATTTACATACAGCTATTGAATATTTATATATAGTAGGCGTGGAAAAATTAGGAGACTATTAAATATTTATTTAGAGTAAAAATCTAATAGAGATTATATATTAAATATGGGCTAGAAGCTGACTATTTATAGTAAAAATCTGTGGACATGGAGGCTGACTATTTAGAGTAAAAATCTAATAGAGATATATATACTAAATATGGGCTAGAAGCTGACTATTTATATAAAAATCTGTGGATATGGAGGCGGACTATTTAGAGTAAAAATCTAATAGAGATATATATACTATGTAAGAACCCAAATCCACCACCAACAGAAATTGTCTTCTTTGAGCTTTCCCTTTCGGGCTTCCCCTTAAGGCTTTAAAATGCGTCTGCAAGGGGAAGGTTTTGGGCTTTTCCTTTCGGGCTTCCCCTCAAGGCTTTAAAACGCGTCTGCTAGGGGAAGGTTTCCACACCCTTACCCTTATAAATGGTGATTTGTTCTCCTCCCAACCAATGTGTGACATCACATACTAAATATGGGCTAGAAGCTGACTAATTATAGTAAAAATCTGATAGAGATATATATACTAAATATTTATATATATTTGGCGGTTATATCGGTTAAAGTTATATATATATATAATAAACTGAAATCATATATATACCTATTAGTCAGTGCTATATTTCTAATACTTCACCTCCTCTCTTTGCATACCTTGAAGTCATTAATACAAAACTTTTAGTCAATATTTCTCCTTACATTTTCTCTATCAAGTTCTTTGTGTTCATTTAGATCGAGTGTGTGCGTTTTTGTGTGATCCTAGTAACTGGTATAGAGCAAAGTGAGATTCATCACGGTATGTGAAGATGGAAAGTTCAAAGACAAGAATTGAAAAGTTTGATGGATTCGATATCAATTTCTAGAAGATGCAGATTGAAGATTATATGACCAAAAAAATCTTCAGAAACCCCTTTTGGGGGTGAAGCAGAATATCATGACCACGGAGGACTGGAAGCTCAAGGATCGTCACGCCTTAGGCTTAATCTGGTTGACACGATCCAGAAACATGACGTTCAACATCATTAAAGAGAAGACGACAAGGCCTATTGAAGGTGTTGTCAAATATGTACGAAAATCCGTCGGCTATGGACAAGGTGTATTTGATGCAAAGGTTGTTCAATTTACAAATTTCTGAAGGTAGCTTTGTTGCAGATCATATAAATTAGTTGAACGTGATTGTGAGCCAATTGAGCTTAGTGGAAATTATGTTCAAATATGAAATTAAAGCATTGATTTTGATGTCATCTTTACCGGAGTCGTGGTATACTGTTGTTGCTGCAATCAACAGTTCACGAGAATCTGATAAACTAAAGTTTGATGAAATTCGAGATGTCAGCGAAAGTATTCCCAAACGAGAAGTAAATTAAAGAGACCAAACAAACATGAGCGATCAAAATCAAGAAATTGAGAAAAATCTCCAAATAAACCGAACGTAAAGTGTTGAAATTGTGGAGAAAAACGACACTTTCGGACAGATTGTACAAAATTGAAGAAAAAAAAATCACAAATTTGAAAATGACATTGATTCTATATATTCAGCCGAAGATACGGAGGATGCTCTAATTCGTAGCATGAATAGCCCAACTGAATTCTGGATTTTAGATTCAGTTGCACCGTTTCATTTGTCTTCAAGTAAGAAATTGTTTCAAAATTTCAAATAAGGAAATTTTGGGAAGGTGTTATCTTGCCGACAACAAAACGTTGGAGATTGAACGGAAGAAACTCTAGCAGGAAATGGGTGGACGTTATAGGATGTCAGATATATTCCTGATCTCAAGAAGAATCTGATCTCTATTGGTCAATTGGATAGCACAGGTTATGCAGCCGAGTTTGGAAAGAGTTTGGAGAAGATTGTGAAGGGTGTCATGGTGGTAGCATGACACAAAATCTGGGACCATATACACTCACTGTAGGGTGTATAAACATGGTTGCTATTGCTAAGAGTTCTTTCAATTAAAGTCTACTTGAATTGGAAGCACTCTGAGCAACAACAATCATGTTTATACACCTTACAGTAGTGTCAATAGACTTGCACATATGAGATTAAAAAAAATGAGATGATGGCTATGAATGGAGTTTTAGAAGGCCTAAAATCTATTGATATGAGTGTTTGTGCGAGCTGCGTTATGGAAAAATATAAACGAGTTAGCTTCACAAAAGCTGCCAGAGAACCATAGAAAGTGCGATTGGAAATGGTTCATACAGACGTTTAGGGACCATCTCCAGTTTCATCATTTCTAGTATCAAACTTTCATTGGTTAGATGTCTCGCACTCTGCAGTAACAACTCTCTGTTGTCCTAAGGATATTTAGATATCTTACTACCACTCTTTTCCTCCTCACCATATCTAAACACTATAACTTTGATCCAGTATTGTCTTATATGGTTAACATTCACTCTTTAATGTCCAAGAACATTTTATAACTACCACGAAACTCAAAACATACAATAAATTCATTCCAGTTTTAAAACATATCATATACTTTGAAATAGGGTTAGACTGCTTACTTGATCGTGGCGAGACGTGTCATCCAACTAAGTCATAGAGATATACGACTCTTTATTCTAAGAAAAATCTATATAATCTAAAATTCGACTACTCTACTATTAATCTATCACAACCCAAATTTGGAGGGTTCATGTAATAGCCCAAAAATAAATAAAGAAATAAACAAATAAAAATGATTATAAAAATAGTTAAAATAATAATAATAATAAATAAATTAATTAATTAATTAAAATAAAAAAAAAAAAAAATTCCCCACTCCTCTCCACTAACCTCTCATCCCTTCCCACAATTATCTCTCCCCACCAACTGGAAAAGAAAAAAAGAAAGAAACAGAAAAAACAATGGTCAAATTTTAGTAGAAGTAAAATGGGCTTTCAAACACATTGGAGATTTAGAGATTTTTGTCTTCTATTATGGTAAAATCCTATCTCAGATTCCCTTTTCTTTTATAGTTATGGTTATAAGAAATTAAATTAAGATCAAATCTTCTTTCATATTTTAACAGGTCCTGTAATAATCAGATCCCATATCCCATCCCATTGAGTAGGTTTTGTTAGTCTTTTAAGTTATAAAAAATAAGGTTACAAGGTTAGATTCAATAAAATTTTAGTTGGCAGATCTATAAACTAGAAGATCGTAGCCAAACAATCAACTTACAATTGGACTTACAATTGGTCAGTAATATCTGTTTACACAATTGAAAACCTATTTACAAATGAAAATAATCAGAGAGAGGGAGGGAGATTGAGGAAAGATTTGTTGAACAGGATTTAACCATAAAACAGGAAATATCATAGGGCAGTGAGCTCCTTTAAATTTTGTCTTAACACGAAATATCAGAATTTTACGATGGCCAATGTAAATTAGAGAAATAATTTTGTAGAGTTCAAACTTGAAATTGATGTCAGGAGCTCATATAGGTTGACTCGGATTTCAAAGGACGGAATCGAATTTTCATTAAAGATATATTTGTGACAACTTATGCTAGCCAGGTAAGTGACCTTACTATCGGCATGGTTATATTTGATGTTGACACGTGCCCTGTAGTTCTACACGTGTCATATATATTGATATGTGTGAATTGTCTGTGGATCGATATGCTTCCTATATGTTATGTTATGTTATAATATGTGGTTAATAATTATGGTACAATGTGCTCAAGGATATGTCTGAGATAGGATACGAGAAGGATGCACAAAACGAAATGTAACGATAGGAGTAAGATACGTTCATGAGTTCAATTCTTGAAATGTCCCTTCACGAGATTGTAGAATTAAAGATATTTACAAAGTAAATAAATACACATTAAAATGACAAAAGTTAAATACATACATTCTCATAAAACTGTGAATATGCCAAAGGCTTCATATTCATACATACCATGAAATTGTGAGAGCAAGAGAGCTCCAGGACCTAAATATATATATATAGATAGATGATTATATATGAAAGAATGAAGTGAATACACTCCACCATTTATTACTCCACTTTCTATTTTAGAATTTCTGTGTGAATACTACACCATTTGCTACTCTTCACAAAGTTTAGTGTTTTGTGATGTAAAAAAGGTGGGGATGTAGGCTCAGATGGTAGAGCAATCGTCTTGCATGCGAGAGGGCGGAGATCGTTACCATTTATGACATAATGAGGAGAGATAGTCTTTTATTTTCACTATTTAGTTTTTTATTTTCACTATTTAGTTTTTCATTTTCACTATTATTGACGACGGGACATGGGTTTTGTGATGTAAGAATTGTGGGGATGTAGCTAAGATGGTAGAGTGCTCCTTTTGCATGTGAGAGGTATGGGGATCGATTGCCCGCATCTCCATTAGTCTTACTTCAAAAATGATTAATGATCAATAAGTACAATTGATTATATTAACAATTTATATGAAGATCAAATAAAGTAAATGAAATAATGATGATATGTTCAATGCACACTTGAATATGAAGTCCATACCAAGGACATTTGGTCTAGTGGTATGATTGATTCTTGCTTTGTTGTGACCTAAAAGTCCTAAATAATGTATCAATCCAACGCAGTAATTTGTTTCACTTTGTGTTCTGGTAGGTAAAATAATTTATTAATTAAGAATTCTGTGTATTGATTGTAAAGGGTTGATGATTAATTAAGAATTCCGTGTATTGATTGTAAAGGGTTGATGATTTTCTTTCCGTTAAATCCTTGAACTTCCTCATATACAAAAAGACGTACCTCACCTGAATAGAGTATCCTAATTGAATGCATAAAAGTTATTCATGATCGAAAAGCTCAACAAAATGCTTTTAGCCCCTCAACTCCCAACAAATATAGATTTCAAACTTGAGAAAAAAAATCATATCGAGTGAGAGCTAAAAATGATAGATGTTCAAGAAGGGAAATTTGGTCTAGTGGTATTATTCTTACTTAGGGTGTGAGAGGTCCTGAGTTAACATCTTAGAATGCCCCTGTCCTTAATTCTCTTATTACTTCGGTTATCAATTTACTCGCACGTTTTTTCTAGCATGAGATAGCGATCCCGTTATAAATATTGTTGCTCAACGTATTATAAATATTGTTGCTCAACTTATTATAAATATTGTTAAATGGTATGGTAGCAAGAGACTAAGGGACGAAGTAAATATTATAAATATTGTTAAATGGTATGGTAGCAAGGGACTATTAAAATTGTGAAAGGGATGAAGTAAATCCCAAAGGAATGCACATATGCTAGTGGCAATGCAGCTTCAACCATAATAATTTTGAGATGGGTCATTCATAATCTTAAAGACAAGGTAGGTTCTAAAGCACAAAAATATGTGGATAAATTTTAAATATAGAGGCGCATAAAACATATGGACTAGCAACTAAAAATGATAGATTCATTACAAGGGCATTTGGTCTAGTGGTATGATTCTCGCTTTGGGTGCGAGAGGTCTCGAGTTCAATTCTCGAAATGCCCCCTACAATTATATCAAATTGAACATAGAAATAATTCACATAGATGTTTGGAAAAAAAAAAAAGTATTCAATTTATCTCATCCTTTTGACATGTTAATTGAAGAAATGTTAATTGAAGAAAGTCTTGCAAAAGAAGATGATAGTAGAGTACCATTTATTTTCTATTGCAGAATTTCGATAGAGCCTCAACCCTAACTTGAAAGGCGTTACACTCTCAACCCACACAAATTGTTCTATGATATTTTTTTTCTAGGAACTTTTTGTTATGTTAAGGGGATAGAGCCTCAACTCTAACTTCAAAGGCATTACACCCTTGACCCTAACTTGAAAGGCGTTACACCCTCGACCCACACAAATTGTTCTATGATATTTTTTTTCTAGGAACTCTTTGTTATGTTAAGGGGCACAGATTCTCTATCGCACTGATCTCTCAATAGTAGTGCGCCCAAATAACCGGTGAACAATAACATTTAAAGAAGTTTCAGAGAGCGAGAAGAGGCGGAATAGAGAATAGGAATGAGAAGGGTACCAAAATTTTTAGTGAGTCGTATAAGGAAGATGGAACTAGTAGGTTCGATTTTGGGTCCGTTTGAACTAAAATTTTAGACTCACTAACCTAAAGTCCATTTGTGGAAAAGAAAAAACCTTTCGTGGCCCAGTCCTCATTCACAGCCTACATCCAACCATTTCATTTTCAACCTACACACATGCTTCAAGCCCAACTCAAGTAAATAGTCAAAAGATCCGCTACATGGGCATTTGGTCTAGTGGTATGATTCTTGCTTCAGGTGCGAGAGATCTCGAGTTTGATTTTTGAAATGCCCCCAACAATTATATCAAATTGAATAAAGAAATAATTCAAATGGATGTTTGAAAAAAAAAAGAGGGGGAGAAGAACAAATCATTTCATGAGGGCTTGAGAAAGCCTGCAACCTACCATTTCATTTTCAACCTACACGCATGCTCCAAGCCCAACTCATTCATTTTCAACCTACACGCATGCTCCAAGCCCAACTCACGTATATAGTCAGAAGATCCAGCCCACAATCGGAGGGAAGCATTTGTTCTAATCGTACAAACAAGTCAACTGTGCGAAATTCGTGAGGGCTTGAGGAAGCCTGCAACCTACCATTTCATTTTCAACCTACACGCATGCTCCAAGCCCAACTCATTCATTTTCAATCTACACACATGCTCCAAGCCCAACTCACGTAAATAGTCAGAAGATCCAGCCCATAACCGGAGGGATGCATTTATTCTAATCCGACAAACAAGTCAACTGTGCGAAATTCGAGGGAAGCATTTGGACAAACAAGTCAACTGTGCGGAATTCAGACTGCATGGACAATAGCATTGTATGCTCGAGTCACGTTTGGAAGAAATTTTTTAAAAACTTGAGCAAGGAAGTACGTTAAAAATAATTTCAAATAAAGTAATTAAAAATAATTTCAAATAAAGCAATATTATAAGCTAAAAGCGAATAAGCAACAACAATGGATTTGATAGCATATAACCCGGGTAGGAAGAATTGACAACTAGTCACATTCTCCTATAATACATTTTGGGAAACTTTTGTCCGGGTGGGTGTAGATATGATTTTGATGACTAGTCATACACCCTGTAGTGGCACAACAATAATAGTAAAGACCTATCTAACATGAAAACAAGTAAAAGGGGTTTGGAACGAGTAGCTGCCTTGGACAACAAATTATTTACAAAAATGGCTGAGACATGCAACATGCAGCCATAGACAACAAGCCTTGGGCAATCGTGACGGTGACATCTGTCCCCACACAATTTATTGATATCTCTATCAACCAACTCTTCATAAACTCAGCATTGTAGGATGAGGCTAACTTTAGGTCTCTCGTTGCACTTCCAGCTGATCTTAGAATGAGAAGTCTCTTCCAATCAACTAGGAGCTATTGAAAATCACTTCTCGGTTCGTTGACTCTTCACGTCTTCTATGTTGGTGTCTTTCCTACTTTCTTTGCATGAAATTTTTTCTTCTTTGCATGACGTCATACCACCTACTTCTGCTTGATGTCTTCTTGGTCCGAATAATAACGTTTCAAGTTACTAACGTGAACAACAAGGTTAGTCCGCATCCATAAGAGCAATTGGATCCTATATGATGTCTTCATAATCTTGTGGATAACATCGACTAGTCCATAGTATTTTCGCACCAGTCTTTGGTTCTTGTTGCTTTGAACTCGAAGTTGATCTAACGTTAACTTATATGAACTCTCTATTTTTCTTGAAATTATTGTTGTCGACGCTTCTGACTAACCATTCTCTTCATCCGTTTGGTATTTCTATGTGAATATGTGTTGCTTCAGTGGCTTGTTTTTGTCTTCCTTCTCCAATAGAGGCGTTGGCTTGGTGTCTTTGCACAACATTTGAGTGATCACTGACAAGAGCATTTGGGGGTCTAATGAACTCGACGGTTAACAAGTCATTTAGCTTTTCATAGAATTTAGCTTGCTCAGTCTCAGCCGCATGACATTTGTTTGTGGCAGGCGATCTTGACTGCAACATAAAACTAATCTTGTGATTTATTTCTCTTGGTGGGGATAAATCCATTATCTGACCTTCTTGTTTTGCGTCGTGGTGTTCATGTAGTGGCAACAAGGTTTCTATTGAGGTTGGCTCACTCGAGCTCCCCTTTTCAATTACAACAATAGCAGCAAGCGTAGATTCATCATGGCTAAGATTCTTTCTCAACTGTAGTATGGACATCATTTTCACCCCTCTTGGTTGATGGATGTTTTTCTGAATGATCGTCAGATTAGACTCCGTTACTACTAGAAATTTTGCTAGGGACATGTAAATGACTTTGTGTTCCAGTAGGACGTTCATCCCTAACACGATGTCAAAGTCATCCATTTCAACTATCACAAAATGATTTGCCTAGTCCAAGGTTCCAGCTTGATTAGAGTTCTCATTGTGACTCTTAAGACAGATAAAACATCCAATTTGACGGCGTTCATCTTTCCTGTATCTCGATGTCAAAGGATGCTAAAATATTTTGCATTGGTCTCGATCATGAGTTGTGGGTGGTTCTAGAGTCGACAATTGTGTTCCTTGCTACTTTGTGCTTTATCCAGACCTCAACATACATAATATAATATAATATATATATATATATATATATATATATTCTTTTAACTTTAACACATTTGGTCCATGAAAGAATTGTAACTCTTATGCTCATTAATATTATAATGGTTACTACCTAAATTATAACCTAAAGGCAGAGAATTGATGTCCAACTAGCCAACCCTAAATTTGTAATCTTGGTAGAGTGATTGAAATTACGATGGGAGTAATTTAAACTCCTAGTACCTTAAATGAAGTTGATCTCTTCTAATAAAACATGAATCTCTTTAATATCATTAAATACAATTATGCTTCATCTTGAACCTTTCAAACAGGAAACTAAAAGTGTGTTTAATTGAACTTCATTTTATTGTCGTCTTGAATGATGTGTAGGATATATTCTTGATTTACCTTGATATTTCATATTAGTTAAGCTTTTTGCAAAATCACAAGTAAACAACAATAACGATGAGCTTAGGTCTGTTTATTATTTTATAGAAAATTTTTTCTCCATTTATCCGTAATAACTCTCCAACTAAATTCATATTATGCAAAGAAATGCAACATTAACTAAAATTTCATCAAAACAAATCTTATTGCGATACAACATAGATGACAATTATAGCCTTCAAATAAATACTAGAGTAGTTATGGTAAACTGGATAGAAACTCTAGTGTTCATCCATAATATAACACCTACTACCTAAATTATGACCTAAAAATTTGAAAACATAAGTTGTAGTTGAAAATTACATAAAACAATCCCCTAAATCTAAGAACTTGTGTCCAATTTGTCAATCCTAAAGATTGTAACTAGCATAGAGCAATTAAAGCTCCACATGAAGTGATTTACAGTTCCAGTTACTTAACTAAAGTTTATCTCGTCTTTAATGAAGCATGAGTTGTACTTAAGTTCATGAAATGCTTATAGACTCCAATTCTTAGTACTATTAATGCAATTATATTTCATATGAGTTTGTCATAAATGAAACTCACGTGCATTCAATACAACTTTATTTTCTTGCCATACGAGGCAAAATAGAAGAACTAAATTAAACAAACTGATGAACTGAACCGAATCAATCTAACCAAACTGATTAGTTTGTTTCCTTTTTTGGGTTATTGGTTTATTTGATAACCCTTGTATATTAGAACAATTCAATATTACATGCCTTACTTACAAACAAGTAAAATACTAGACCATCAACTTTTTGTTTTATAGTCCAACAACCCCTCGGGAAAATAGATTTCAAACTTGAGAGAAAAAAACATATTGAGTAAGAGCTAAAAATGTTTGGTTTTCTAGTAAGGGCATTTGGTCTAGTGGTATGATTCTCGCTTAGGGTGCGAAAGGTCCCCAGTTTAATTCTTGGAATGCTCCTATGTCTTAATCTTTTATTTAGTATGGGCAAAAACTATAATGATAATGCTCTTAATATTGTAAACCCTCTAAATAATTTCAGAATTAATAAAAAAGATATAATAACAAAATGAAATAACGATGATACATCCAATAAACAACTTAATATAAAGTCCATAAAATAACGATGATACATCCAATAAACAACTTAATATAAAGTCCATAATGATTTAGTGGTATGATTCTTGCTTTGGGTACCAGAGGTCTCGAGTTTGAGAACCAAGAGTGACCCAATTCACTCCTCTCGGAAGAGAATGTTTGCTCTTAATATCATTTTGTGTTTCTCACTTTCAATTGACATACCTATCCAAATTTAAAACTAATCTCGTGATTTATCTCTCCGGGTGAGAATAAACCCATTATCTGACATTCTTGTTTTGGTTCACTCGAGCTTCCCTTTTCAAATACAACAATGGCAGCAAGCATAGATTTATCATGGCTAAGATTCTTTCTCAATTGTACTATCGTCATCATTTTCACCCCTCTTGGTTGGTGGATGTTTGTCTGAATGATCGTCGTTAGACTCCGTTACTACTAGGCATGTAACTTACCAAGAAAATTAATTCCAAGAAAATTTACCAAGTCGAGTTAGACTCCCTTACTACTAGGCATGTAACTTACCAAGTCTCCAGCTTGATAATGAACTTACCAAGAAAATTAATTCCAAGATGCTTCCAGTTTGAACGATTGAGAGCTCATCTCCTCTTGATTTCTTCTTCAATTGTGTTCCTTAACTTACCCTATAGCTCATTGTATAAGACTCATTAAATGAATCAATCTCTAGACGAAAAATTTTGGACTCTAATTTCTAAATTTTAAACTTAAAACGTTTACCGAAAGTAAACTGATGGGTTCCAACGTTCCAACATCTTTTAGTCTTTGATTTCTTAACCAAAGTTGTTCCTCTCATAGCAATAAAGTTGTACAAAGGATGAGATTCATTATGGATGAGTAATTTCGCGATTTTCAGAATTATTTGCTAAAAGTTGCATAAAGATATTAAGAGCCTCGGTTGGCTTATTTTTCTTCCAACTCTGTTCGAAAAACTTACTATTTGTGCTCTACCAGGTTAGATACGGAGGCTAACTATTTATAGTAAAAATCTGACAGAGATATATTATTGTGCTTTATAAAGTTGGATATGGAGGTGGGCTATTTATAATAAAAATCTGATAGTGATATATATACTAAATATTTATATATAGTAGGCGGTTATATCTATTAAAACTATATATATAATAAAATGAAATCATATATTTACCCATTAGTCAATTCTTTCAAAATGTACATTTCTCATCCTTCATATCCTCTATTTGCATACCTGAAGTCATTAATACAAAACCTTTAGTCAATATTTCTCTTTACATTTTCTCTATCATGTTTTTTGTGTTCATTTAGATCGAGTGTGTGTGTTGTTTTGTGATCCTAATAATTGATATTAGAGCAAGGCAAGATTCATCATGATATGTGAAGATGGAAAGTTCAAAAACTTGAATTGAAAAGTTTGATGGATTCGATATCAGTTTCTAGAAGATGCAGATTGAAGATTGTACCAGAAAGATCTTCAAAAAACCTCTTTTAGGGGTGAAGCCAGGTACCATGACCATAGAGGTGTGGAAGCTCCAGGACCGTCACGTCTTAGGGTTGATCTGGTTGACGCTGTCTAGAAACATGATGTTCAACATCATCAAAGAGAAGACAACATCGGGCCTATTGAAGGTGTTGTAAAATATGTACGAAAATCCGTCGGCTATGAACAAGGTATATTTGATGTAGAGGTTGTTCAATCTACAAATGTCTGAAGGTAGCTTTGTCGCATATAATATAAATTAGTTCAACGTGATTGAAAGTCAATTGAGCTCGGTGGAAATTATGTTCAAAAATGAAATTAAATCATTGATTTTGATGTCATCTTTACCCGAGTCGTTGTATACTGTTGTTGCTGCAATCAACAGTTCACGAGGATCTGATAAACTGAAGTTTGATGAAATTCGAAATGTCAGCGAAAGTATTCCCAAATGGGAAATTGGAGATTCATCAAGCAATACTTTCAGTGTTGATCGAAGGGAAAGAAGTAAATCAAAGAGCTCAAACAAACATGGGCGATCAAAATCATGGAACCGAGAAAAATCTCCAAACAAACCAAATGTAAAGTATTAAAATTGTGGAGAAAAATGACACTTTTGGACGGATGGTACAAAATTGAAGAAAAACAAAATCACAAGTTTGAAGATGACAATGATTCTATATTTTCAACAGAAGATACTAAGGATGCACTAATTCTTAACGTGAACAGCCCAATTGAATTCTGGATTTTAGATTCAGTTGCTTCGTTTCATTTGTCTTCAAGTAAGGAATTGTTTCAAAATTTCAAATAAGAAAATTTTGGGAAGGTGTATCTTGCCGACAACAAACGTTGGAGATTGAAGGGGAGAGAAATGTCTGTGTAACACCCCAAAAATGAAAGGAATTAGATCCAACAAGAATAAGCCACCCATGTAAGAACCAAATGATCAAAAGGGGAGGAATTAAAGGATTAAGCAAGGATGATGATCTCAAGCAAGTCATTTTTAACTCTAACAAGTAATGTTAAGGAGTTTAAGACCTATGGAAAAAGGATTAGAAAGTAAAAGTAAGTGAAAAGGGCAAAAAGGTCATTTTTCCAATTATGAAGGATCTTCCCAGATTTTTAGTTCCTTGTCTAGAAGGAATTTCAAGATACTCAAGAAGGGAAATATGACCAACATGAGATGAAGGATTTTTAGAAAAATTATGAATTTTTTAGGAAAATAATATTAAAATATTCGAAAAGTGGCAAATTACCCTAATACCCCTAGAAGAATGGATAATTACGAAAATGCCCCTCCAATCAGAATCAGAGCATCTACAGTGACCATCTGAGAAATATCTCTCGAAACTCAAATCTCAACCGTTGGATCTTCCCCAAATTCGGATAAGATCTAGACAAGGGACAGATCATCACATCCCACGGCTGGTATTCAAAGCTAAAGTCAGTAAAGCCCTGATCGGAGCGGATTTTCCGACGAATTATCCAGAACGTTCAATCTCCGAATAACGACAAATTTGAAGCTTTCAATGTCGGTTTAAGCTCCTCCTATAAAGTCTGAAGTAGGGGCAACAATATGGAACAAGACTCGAGCAAGGTCGAGCACCCATTTGAGAGTTATGAGCGTTTGGATTGTGGGTCTCCTACTCTCGGGTTTCTTCCAAATTCGAGAGAAATTCTCCACCATTCCTCCTCAAACTTATTCCTATAGTTTCTAAACAAGATTACCCACAATTTATATGAAGGAATCGAGAGCTGAAACGTCGTATAACAAGATACCCAAGTGATAACAAATCCAACATTTCAGGTGAGTTGCATACCGAGAATGATTTCTCAAAATTAAGGACCCACACTCAAAGACGTTCCTCCAAACCAATTCCAATAGCATGAGAAAATGATATGGAAGAGGTTCCATGAAGAAATCGGGCCTTGAGAACCCCTAGAATCGGCTACCCGATAAGAAATCCCCTGTTTTAGCTCCGGCATGGGAAATGATTTTGGACGAACTTTGGAGCACAATATCTTAGGCTGTGATCCACGAAAAAGGTATGAAATCAATCTCAAGCTATTCCTTGTAACACCATCGTTAAGTTTAATGAAGAAATTGAGGGGAGAGACGAAGATATTGAGGCTGTGGAAGGCCACTTTCAGACGGCGGCGCAAAAGACGCGCGCGTCTTCTTCCTGTCCAGAGGAAGAAGACGATGACGTGGCCGGTTTAGTTGAACCGGCCAAGTCAGCCCAAAATCTGACCTTCCCTCGGTGTTTCTCAATTTTAACCCCCTTCCATACTGGTTCTCATGACAAAACTTATGGTTCTAGAAACTAGACACAATAAGGAGTCTATGGAAGGAAGTGTGAAGTAATTCGGGTACCGGAAGCAAAAGAACGAATGTCCCGAACGTCGACAATGAGGTAAGTAGCCACCTTGGACTTTTCTTAAGAAGTACTTGTAGGAATCGCTTGGAATTTCATATGAACCCTAACCCAAGTATTACACAAGGATCTATGAAAGAAAAACTCAAAGAACCGTAAGTTAAGGCCCTGAACCGATCAAATTGCTTGAGATTTAAGGAACATTAAAATAACCCACTAAATGAGCCCTGATGCCTACAAAATTTTAATGATGATCATATTATAGCATGCTTAGATTATGTGTGAAATTTAGTGGTCAATGGATAAGGATAAGTAGGTAAACCAAGAAACAGGGCAAAATGACCATAATGCCTTTAAGGATATCTACCTACGGTTCATGACCTAGATGACCTCCAAATGCTATGAAACTCTACCATAGATCTTATTTTATGATTCTTGATGAGGTGGTGAAGTTTGAAATCTATTGGAACTCGTTAAGTAACAAAACCAAGAATTAGGGGGAAATTACCATAATGCCCCTAAGGAAGACTACCTACGGGTCAAGCCCTAAATGACCTACCAACATTATGAAATGTTGTATGAATCGTTATCTCAGGATGTTGTATAAGGTAATGAAGTTTGGGAGTCGTTGGGAAACGTTAGATAGCGAAACCAAGATATGGGGAAAATGTACATCACAATCCACATGACTTTACCTCCTAGAATGACTAATGAGGTACCCATGAAATAAGAGATTCCCCATAGGTACCCTTGGTTGCTAATAAGATTATAAGTGCACAAGGTTACGTTGAGCTATTCCTAAGAAGAACCTTTAAGTTCCAAGCTTGACCCAAGACGTTATGCATAAACCTAGGATCCCCAAGAATACAAGAAACACCTAGGTTAATGCAGATGGTATGCTTAACAAGTTGCTAGGATCCATGCCCGGAGTAACCATTATATCCCATCATGAAGTGTACCACGAGATCCCTATTCCTCTTTAGGTGAGATGCCCTGCTATATGTACCATGAGCAGGTTGTCATGATGGACTTATTATTTTCCTCACCTAAATGAGATGCCCTGCAACACGATATGCTAGCAGGATGCCACGTTTATGATAATGTCACCTATGCACTCATGGGGAGAAAACTAAGGGTTACTTTGAAAGTGTTTTCAGGACTAAAACACGATATATGACATGACAACCTCGAAGGGTTAGTTCCTGAAAACGAAACAAGAAGTCATATCCTAGCTAAAGGTCTAAATATGCTCCAAATCACCAACCATGTCCTATAAGGTCTATTTTGTATGACACGAGGATAAGCTCAAGATTTCAAGTTGGTTGGAGCAAGTTTGGAACATAAGCCAAGATGGAAACGCCTAAAGAAAACGTGTGAAGATTCAAGACTCTTCTAGAACCCTCTAAAGAACTCCCTAGGAATCTATGACCTTCTAGAACAACTCACGCTAAGATGAGTTCATATGATACGAATGCATGTTGATTTATGCTTCAAGAAAATAAGAACCTTAGAAACTTACAAGGTTAAGAGCCAAGAACATTACCAAACAAGCTTTACAACTACCAAGATAAGAAGAATGCTAGGTACCACTCAAAGATGAGGACCAAAGTCCTTAGACATGAAAATTCAAGAATGCTAGGTATTACTCTAAGCATGTCTAATTGTGGCTCATAACTCCCACCATGCGGTGCTTTTTAAGGAGGCCTTTTTCCTCTTCTAGGTGGGATGCCCTGCACCGTGTTTGCTTTGCAGGATGTCATGTTTGGCCTCATTCCCCTCACCTAGATGAGATGTCCTGCTCCATGTTATGATTTGCAGGATGCCATGTTCATGTATGCACCGATCACGCGACCTATATGGTCTATGTTAGATTATGCGACTTTTATGGTCTAGGCCATATTCATGCATGCATCGATCACGTGACCTTTATGGTCTATGTCATGTTCATGCATGTATCGATCACGTGACCTTTATGGTCTATCATGGGGAGAACCTATGGCAACGATGAAGTAAGAAGAGAGTAAGTTATCCTAGCCATGAATTAAGAACCTCCTAAGACCTCCCACGGTACATCATGTTTATGACTTAGACTACGTAGGAACTCATGAAGCCTGTGTCGCTTGGAACTCATGAAGCCTCGGACACAGGATGACAAGTTTATGTCTAGTAGCGTAAGTCATAAGGGAAGTGTCTTGGAGAACGAATAAAGAAACATAACAAGAACAAGATAAAAACAAGAACATGAAAAGAAAAAGTGTGGTACCTTAGCATATCAAGGACACGATTAAGAGCCTACAAGTAGGTTGCTTACTGAGTCTTTGTACTCACTCCTTACTCTCCATTTTTTTTTCAGGAAATAAGGAGCTGGTCGAGGTCGGGAGCGGACTCTGGAGCAGGTACCATAGACAAACCTCACCCATCGTCCTTCAACCCTTTTTTGTCGTCCCTTAACTTGTGTTTTAACTGTTGTGTTGTGTTTTAAAATACTTTGTATAAACTTTATTTTGATATAATGTTTGATATGTTTTAAGTTTTAGTTGTTTTATTTTGTTGAAAAATTTACCCGTCTTTTTAGAGTCATCGAGTCAGCCCGGTCCTTACAGTCTGCATACAAACTCTAGCAGGAAATGAGTGGACATTATAGGATATCAAATATATTCCTGATCTCAAGAAGAATTTGATCTCTATTGGTCAGTTGGATAGCATAGGTTATGCAGTCGAGTTTTGAAAGAGTTAGGGGAAGATTGTGAAGGGTGTCATGGTGGTAGCATGACACAAAATTTGGAACCCTATACACCACTATAGGGTGAATCCTATACACAACTCGTAGTAACAGCAACCATGTTTATACACCCTACAGTAGTGCCAATAGACTTGCACATATGAGCGTCAAAGAAATGAAGATGATGGCTGCGAATGGAGTTTTAGAAGGCCTAAAATCTATTGATATGGGTGTTTGTGAGAGCTACGTTATGGAAAAATATAAACGAGTTAGCTTCACAAAGGCTGCCAGAGAACCAAAGAAAGTGCGATTGGAAATAATCCATATACACGTTTGGGGACAATCTCCAGTTTCATCATTTATAGTACCAAAATTTCATTGGTTAAATGTATCGCACTCTGCAGTGACAACTCTCTATTTTCTTAAGGCTAGTGAGATATCTCACGACCACTCTTTTCCTCCTCAACATATCTTGACAGTATAACTTTGATCCATTATTCTCTTATATGGTTAACATTCACTCTTTAATGTCCGATGACATTTTATAACTACCAAAAAACTCAAAACATACAATAAATTCATACAAGTTTTACAACATATCATATACTTCAAAATAGGGTTAGACTGCTTACTTGATCGCGGCGAGACGTGTCATTGAGCTGAGTCATAGAGATATACGACTCTTTATCCTAAGAAAAAATTTGTATAATCTAAAATCCAGCTGCTTTGATATCAAACAACTGAACTCTAGTTATATTCTTCTTTTTCGCCCTTTTTTTTTCTTTCTTTATTTTTCCTCTCTATTGAACTCTAATTAGCTATCTTACTATCCCCTACTTAGGAAGGATGGATCAAAATGAAAAACTTGTAACTATTTTCTTTTATACTTTTAATGAGTTTGTTTTTTTAAATATTTGTAACTATTTTTTCTTCCATATCATATTTAAATTTGGTCTCTAAATTTCTCAATAAATTCCTAAAAAATTGAACTTAAAAAAAAATTGAGAAATTAATCTTCATTTGAACTCGTTACAGCATAACATAACATAATATATGTCAAACACTCACAAAGTACGACACGTGGAGGGGCTACGGAGCACGCGTTGTTAATACCTCATACAATTCATCCAACCAAGCCAATAGTAACACCACTTACCTGGTTGGTCCAAAGAGAAGTCACTAAATTTTTTGTATTGATGCTCGTTAGATCATACTCATCGATGTCTAGTTCCAAAGCTAAATCCATACCGACTTCCTTCACTCTCCTTTTTCTCCTTCTTTATTCAAATCCGTATTGGTGGGATGAGGAAAGAATGAGTTGGAGATTGAGAAATAGGAAGAGAAATAAAGAATGTGATGGAGGAAGAGGAGGAAATGGGAGGAAGTGGAGAACATGGATAAAATGAGCACCCACGCAACTCTTATGCATGCTAGTTTGAACTCCTAGTAGCTTAAATAAAGTTGGTCTCCTCTAATAAAACAGGAATTTCTCTTGTGATCATTAAATTCTTATAGACCCCAAGCTCAATATCATAAATACAATTATGCTTTATCTTGACCACACCAAATATGAAACTAAAGTGGGTTCAATTTAACTCCATTTTATTGCCATCTTGAATGATGTGTAGGGTATATTCTTGATTACCTTAAAGTTCTTATGGGATGATAGTTTATATTAGTTAAGCTTTTTGCAAAATCACAGTTAGAAGACAACAACGATGAACCTAGGTCTATTAGTCATTTCAAAGCCAATTTCTTTCTCCATCTTATCGGTAATAACAGTTCAACTAAATCCATTTTATGCAAAAAAAACAAGTTTACGACTCATAACACCAACTACCTAAATTATGACCTAAAATTTTGAAAACATAAGTTGTAGTTGATAATTACACAAAAATTTCCCTAAATCCATGAACTAGTGTCCAATTAGTCAATCCTAAACATTGTAACTAGCATAGAGTAATTGAAACTCCACATGAAGTAATTTAAAGTTCCCATTACTTAACTAAAGTTTATCTCATCTTTAAAGAAGCATGGTTTGCACTTAAGTTCATGAAATGCTTATAGATTCCAACTCTTAGTACTATTAATGCCAGTATGTTTCATATGAGTTTGTCATAAATGAAACTAAGGTGCATTCAATACAACTTTATTTTCTTGTCATACGAGGCAAAATAGAAGAAATAAATTAAACAAACTGATGAACTAAACCGAATCAATCCAACTCAAATTGATTAGTTTGTTTCCTATGTTGGGTTGTTGGTTTATTTGATAACCCTTGTATATTATAACAATTCAATATAAAATGTCTTACTTACAAGTAAAATATTAGACCATCAACTTTTCATTTTATAGCCGTCCAACCACATAGAGAAAAATATATTTGAGTAGAAGCTAAAAATATTGGGTATTTAAGAAAAGACATTTGGTTTAGTGGTACGACCCTCACTTACGGTGCAACCTCAAATGCCCCTATATCTAAATCTTTTCTTATCGAAGGACTTCATATTTATATAAACTTGTTGTTCCTATTATTTACTTTTCAAACATACCTCTTAACTTCTCTACATCAATTGTTGGGCAACAAAGTTGACATAAAGGAATTAGAAAAGAGATATCAAAACTTAAACATGTTCACAAGGGCTTGGCCATTAAGTAGCAACCTAAAGTCTTTCTTTACATCCCAAGGCTTTATACTTACCATCTTATGTAATTAAGAAGAAAAAAAAAACAAAAATTAAGGCGATTAAAACTATAATGATAATGCTCTTAATATCATTTCATTTTTCCCACATTTGGTGAGTATGCCTATCCAAATCTGAAGCAGGTCTTGTAGAGAGCTCGTTGTTCTTATTATGTTATTAAGACACATTCTACATCCAAGGCTTCAGTTCAAGCGCATTGAGGACTTCATGTGTTTCATGCAATACGACAAAATACGACATTAATACCTAGGTCCAAGGATTCATACATACGTTTTAAGCGGCATAATAAGGGTATTTGGTTTAGTGGTATGATTCTCGCTTTGGGTGCGAGAGGTCTCGAGTTGGATTCTCGAAATGCCCCTTCAAGAGAGATTGTAGAATAAAACGAAGTAAATAAATACAATAAAATGACACACGTTAAATACATACATTCCCATGAAATTGTGAATGATAATCCAAATAATAATATCAATGCATTCTATGTCGAAGTGATTCATAAATTATACCTAATTTTCTCCCATTTTGGACCTATTATTGATGACGAGACGTTGAGGGTTTTGTGACATGAGAATCGTGGGGATGTAGCTTAGATGGCGCTTTGCATGCGAGAGGTACGGGGATCGATACCCTGCATCTCCAAAATAATACTATCTATCATTAAATATGTAATTTCTTTTCAATTTTTCCTTAGTCATGACATGTTGAGTAGCAATATTTCTTCATGACGTGAAATTTAGGGTTTTGTGGTACAAGTATTGTGGGAATGTAGCTCAGATGGTAGAGCGCTCACTTAGCATGCAAGAGGTATGGGGATCGAGATACCCCGCATCTCCAAAAGAAACTATTTGTTTTTAATTATTAACATTTTATTTCTATTCAATCTTTCCTTATTTATGACATAATGAGAGGAGATAGCGGAGATATTTTTTTCATTTTCACAATTATTGATGATGGGTCATTTAGGGTTTTCTAATGTAAGAATCGTGGGGATGTAGCTCAGATGGTAGAGCTTCCCATGTGGGAAGTATGGGATTGGTACCTTTATTCTTCATGAATCGATTATTAAATATATTATTTCTTTTCAAAATTATCATATTTACTACATGATGAGCAGAGATAGTTTTTCATTTTCACTATTATTGAGGACGAGACATTTAGGGTTTTGTGACCTAAGAATTGTGGGGACGATTGTAAAGCGCTTGCTTTGTATGCGAGAGGTATAGGGATTGATACCTTACATCTCCAAAATAAAACTATCTATTATTAAATATATTTTTTACTTCCAATTTTCCCTTATTCATGACATGTTGAGTAGCAATATTTCTTCATTTTCACTATCATTGAGATTAAATCCAGGCCACTAACTTCTTTTGTGGGAGTGGGAGACTATAAATATCCTCATGTCCTCAAATTATTATGTAAAAATTAGATTTCATAGGAATGAAATTGATCTCTCATGCTTAGAAGTTCCCCTTAAAAATCCGAGCATTATCTCTACCATTTCTAAGTTTCAAGCAATTATCATGTAAAACTCAGATTTGAGAGGATTGAAATTATGTTTACTAGCACATTTGTTTTTTTAACATGAGATAGAAGTAAACGTAGTAGTAAAAATAAGTTAATCCCATTATACAATATAAATATTGTTAACGAAGTAGTTTTGACATATCAATGTAGGTTTTGAAAACTAAAGTTAAAGGATAAAAAAATTTAAAAAAAAATCAAATAAAAGTCGTTTTCAAAAACTTAGTTGTGGTGAAATTTTACTTAAAATTGAAATGTATTGTTTCAATATCTATCCCAAAGGAATGCATATGCTTTAATGGCAATGCAGCTTCAATTCAAATAATTTGGGTAAGGTAAGGTAGGAATTATAGGATACGAACTTTATTTATGTCAATATTTCTTAATAATATTAATTAAAGTACATCCAATTGATTTGAAGAACAAATTCTATTACGTGATAGACAATGTGAAATTCACGTGACAATAATAGTAGGTTCTAAAACACAAAAAAAAAAAAAAAAACATGTGGATAAATTTCAAATCTTGAGGCACACAAAACACATGGACTAACAACTAAAAATGGTTGATCCACTATAAGGACATTTGGTCTAGTGGTATTATTCTCGTTTCGGGTGCAAGAGGTCTTGAGTTCGATTCACGAAATGTCTTCCCACAATTATATCAAATTAAATAGTTTGTTGTTTCTCTGTAGAAAATTAGCTTGCTAGATTGGATCTGATTCTATATCAGTTTTTAGAAGATGGAG